>NC_046381.1:30908246-31208246 GCF_011125445.2 Fundulus heteroclitus | reverse complement strand
AATACTAGTTTTATATTCTTTTTTTGGAAACAGTTAGAGCTAACAAAGTTTGCCGAGCTTTTGTTTTCTGTACCCACACAGTGAAAATGACATTTGAGTGGCGTGCTTTGACTTTCCTCTGATGTGTGGCGTGTTCTAAATCTATTAAACAAGATGGAAACAAAGCACTTGATGTGGAGATTTTAATTTAGGCTCAATTAGATTTGTTGCAGCCTATAAAAGTTCGATAACAAGCTCTTTTTGTTATACTCCGGGCTTTGTGGAACCTCTTTTAATTGTACATTTTTATGCAACAACAAAATATGCAGAAACTGTGGAAATGTTTTAAAAACAGTCTTGGTCTTCTGTACTTGTAGATCCGACCCTTTGAGTCGGTAATTCTGATTTAAATTGGACTGAAATGAGCCGTGTTTCAGGCTGAATGCGGGCTACATTATGCAACGTCCTCGTAAAAAACACTGGTTATGATATCATGGGTAATGTACGCAGTCTGTCTGGAGAACACAAGCGCTGGATGGTGGCAGCCTGCAAGCTGAGTCACACAGACAGCACATTAATGTAACGTGGCTTTTATTAGCTGACAGTCTGAAAAATGACCGGCTTGTTTTCCCAGCACGTGTTAATATGTTTGCTGCTTTTTCTGCTGGCTCAGGAGCACAGTTCTCCTCTGTAGTCACTTCTGCGCTGCATCATTCGCCGGGTGATGATGATTTCAGGCTGGAGCTTTATGTTCCACAGACGTGACTGCTGCAGAAACAGCGTTTGGCTTCCGTCTACACATTTTGTCCTGCAGCGGCGCGAGCCCCTCGAAGCGAACGTTCCTGTCCGTTTGTTATATTCAATTCAATTCAATTCAATTTTATTTATATAGCGCCAAATCATGAAACATGTCATCTCAAGGCACTTTACAAAGTCAAGTTCAATCATATTATACAGATTGGGTCAGATTATACAGATTGGTCAAAAATTTCCTATATAAGGAAACCAGTTGATTGCATCAAAGTCCCGACAAGCAGCATTCACTCCTGGGGAACCGTAGAGCCACAGGAAGAGTCATCTGCATTGTACATGGCTTTGCTGCAATCCCTCATACTGAGCAAGCATGAAGCGACAGTGGGAAGAAAAACCACCCATTAACGGGAAAAAAAACCTCCGGCAGAACCGGGCTCAGTATGAACGGTCATCTGCCTCGACCGACTGGGGTTACAGAAGACAGAACAGAGACACAACAAGAGAAACAAAAAAGCACAGAAGCACACATTGATCTAGTAATCTGTTCTACATTAGATGGTAGTAGCAGGTGAGTCGTCTTCTCTGGATGATGTCACAGTTAACAGAACGCCAGACCAGGTGTACCTACTATGAAGAGAAAAGAGAGAGAACAGAAAGTTAAAGCAGAAATGACAACACATAATGCATAATTGAAGAACAGTAGAACTCAATATAGTGAGAAAATTAGATCCTGATATACTCCAGTAACCTAAGCCTATAGCAGTAAAACTATAAAGGTAGCTGAGAGTAACATGAGTCACTAGTTATAATTTTTGTCAAAAAGAAAAGTTTTAAGCCTAGTCTTAAAAGTAGACAGGGTGTCTGCCTCACGGACCAAAACTGGGAGTTGGTTCCACAGGAGAGGAGCCTGATAGCTAAAGGATCTGCCTCCCATTCTACTTTTAGAGACTCTAGGAACCACCAGCAGACCTGCAGTCTGAGAGCGAAGTGCTCTGTTAGGAACATACGGGGTAATCAGAGCTCTGATATATGATGGAGCTTGATTATGAAGGGCTTTATACGTTAGAAGAAGAATTTTAAATTCTATTCTTGATTTAACAGGAAGCCAATGAAGGGAAGCTAAAATTGGAGAAATATGATCCCTCTTGTTGATTTTCATCAGAACTCTTGCTGCAGCATTTTGGATCAGCTGAAGGCTTTGAACTGCATTTTGTGGAATTCCTGATAGTAAAGAATTACAATAGTCCAGCCTTGAAGTAACAAATGCATGGACCAGTTTTTCAGCATCACTCCTGGACAGAATGTTTCTAATTTTGGCGATATTCCGGAGGTGAAAAAAGGAAACTCTGGAAACCTGTTTAATATGGGATTTAAATGACATGTCTTGGTCAAAAATAACACCAAGATTTTTTACTTTATTACCAGAGGCCAGTTTAATGCCACCCAGATTAAGTGATTGGTTAAGAAGTTTATTTTTTGAGGACTCTGGCCCAAAGATTAAAACTTCGGTCTTGTCAGAATTTAGATGCAGGAAATTTAAAGTCATCCAGCTTTTGATGTCATCAAGACATGACTGCAGTCGAAGTAATTGATTGGATTCATCAGGATTTATGGATAAATATAACTGAGTATCATCAGCATAACAGTGGAAATTAATCCCATGCTGTCTGATAATTTTGCCTATCGGAAGCATATATATAGTAAAGAGAATTGGTCCAAGGACTGAACCCTGTGGTACTCCACAGGTGACCCTAGAGTTTGAGGAAGATTTATTATTAACATGAACAAATTGGAATCTGTCTGACAGATAGGATTTAAACCAGCCTAATGCTTTCCCCTTAATCCCTACAGTATGTTCAAGTCTTTGTAGGAGAATATTGTGATCAACTGTATCAAACGCAGCACTGAGATCTAACAGGACAAGTATAGACACAAGTCCATTATCTGAGGCCATGAGAATATCATTAGTGACCTTCACCAGAGCTGTTTCAGTGCTATGATGAGCTCTGAAGCCTGACTGAAACTCCTCAAGTAGGTCATTACTTTGTAAATGTTCACAAAGTTGATTAGCAACTACTTTCTCAAGAATTTTAGATAAGAAAAGAAGATTAGATATAGGTCTGTAATTTACTAACTCATCTTGATCAAGAGAAGGTTTCTTAAGTAAAGGTTTAATAACAGCTACTTTCAAAACCTGTGGTACATATCCATTTACTAAGGATAGATTAATCATGTCTAAAATAGTGCCACTGATCAAAGGGAATATGTCCTTAAACAACTTGGTTGGGATTGGGTCTAACATACAGGTAGAAGGTTTAGATGAAGCTAAAATTTTAGATAGCTCAGAAAGCTCTACTGCTTCTAAACAGTTCAAACACTGCGCAGATTCTAAAGATTCCTCCAATGCTGCCTCACTTACTGAGGACGAGGTAATCATGTTTGGGAGGATGCCAATTATTTTATTTTTAATGGCATCAATTTTATTTATGAAGAATCCCATAAAATCATTACTACTGAGAGCTAAGGGAATGGATGGATCAACAGAGCTGTGGCTCTGGGTAAGTTTGGCAACTGTACTGAAGAGAAATCTAGGATTATTTTTATTCTCTTCAATTAATGATGAAAAATATGCTGCTCTAACTCTGCGGAGGGTCTTGTTATACAACAATAGTCTGTCCCTCCAGATTAAGTAGGATTCCTCTTGGTGTGTAGAGCGCCATTTTCTCTCCAATTTCCTAACATTGCGCTTCAAGGAACGCAGCTCTGAATTAAACCAAGGAGCCAGCTTCCTGTGAATAATCACCTTCTTTTTCAAGGGAGCTACATTGTCTAATGCAGAACGCAATGAGGAAGTCACATTGTTAGCAAAGGTATCGATTTGTGAATGGGAAGAAACAGCAATGCTGCCATCTACAGGGCATTTCTGCAATACTGAGGATATTAAGAAGGGGACAGACTCTTTAAGTTTTGATACAGCATTATCCGATAAAAATCTACTATAATGGAACCCTCTTTTGGGGGTGGAGAATTCAGTTAGATTAAACTCAAATGTTATTAAAAAATGATCAGACAGGACAGGGTTGTGAGGAAATACTGTTAATTCTTCACAATCAATGCCATATGTCAGCACAAGGTCTAAAGTATGGAGCCGAGAGTGCGTCGGTTCATGCACATTTTGAGCAAAACCAATTGAATCTAGGATAGTTTTAAAGGCTACACTAAGGTTATCACATTCAGTGTCAACATGGATGTTAAAATCACCCACTATAATAACCTTATCAGTATTTAACACCAAATCAGATAAGAAATCTGACAACTCATCCAAAAACTGAGTGTAAGGGCCTGGTGGACGATACAAAACAACAAACAGAAGAGGTTTTATTGCTTTGCAGTTTGGATGAGGGAAACTGAGGGTTAAATGTTCAAAAGAACTGTAATTATTAGTTGGCCTGGGACTAATTAATAAATCAGACTGAAAGATAGTTGCCACTCCTCCTCCTCTTCCCACAGATCTGGGAATGTGGAAATTTGAATAACTGGAGGGGGTTGACTCATTTATACTAACGTAGTCCTCTTGTAGCCAGGTTTCTGTGAGACAAAACAAATCAATCTGATTATCAGAAATCAATTCATTAACTAACAAAGTCTTTGGAGGGAGAGACCTTATATTTAATAGACCACATTTTATTATTTTATTTTTAGGTTCAAGGTGAACCATATTGATTTTTATTAGGTTTTTATGATTTGTTCCTTTTAGATCAGTTTTTGATCTGTTAAGTTTTGGCCGTGGGAAAGACACCGTCTCAATAGGATAATGGGTGGGTAACAGTACAGAAGCTGCAGAGAGGTGTGTTAAACTACGGCTCTGCTTCCTGGTCTGGACCCTGGGTTGTCAGCATTTAGGAGAACTAATAAATCCGGCCAGATTCCTAGAAAGAAGAGCTGCACCATCCAAAGTAGGATGGATGCCGTCTCTCCGGATCAGACCAGGTTTTCCCCAGAAAGTTCTCCAGTTATCAATGTAGCCCACGTCGTTTTCTGGACACCACCTAGACAACCAGCGGTTGAATGATGACATGCGGCTAAACATGTCATCACTGGTCAGATCAGGCAGGGGACCAGAGAAAATTACAGAGTCCGACATAGTTTTAGCAAACTCACAAACCGAAGCAACACCAACTTTGGTGACCTCTGATCGGCGTGACCGGGTGTCATTACCGCCAGCGTGAATAACAATTTTGCGGTATTTACGCTTATCCTTAGCCAGTAGTTTTAGGTAGGATTCTATGTCGCCTGTTCTGGCCCCTGGCAGGCATTTAACTATGGTCCCTGGTTTCTTTAGTGCCACATTTCTTATTATGGAGCTGCCAATAATTAAGGTCGGCTCCTCGGCGAGATTGTCGCTCAGAGGGGAAAATTTATTAGAAACGCAGATGGGTTGGTGGTGATCTGGGGTCTGTAATCTAGAGCTATGCTTCCTACGAACTGTCACCCAGCCAGCCTGGTTACCAGGCTGCTCGGGTGCTACTGCTTTAGGTTCGCTACGTGAAGTTACTCTATGCGGCTCCGCGCTAGCAAAAGAGCGGCTATCAGCTGGTTTTTCAACAGCACGGAGCCGGGTCTCCAATTCTGACACCCTCGCCTCCAAAGCTACAAAAACACTACATTTATTACATGTACCATCATCACTAAAGGAGGCAGAGGAATAACTGAACATCTGACACAGAGAGCAGCAGATAGGAGACTTAGTCAGAGCCGGAGAAGCCATTATGAGGCTAAGGCTTGGCTAGCGCTAGGCTAACGCTAGGCTAAAGCTAGGCTAACGCCCTATTATCACGCCAAAGAACAAACCGTGTGAAACACGAGGAGTTCCCAAACGTGATGAGCAGCCACAGACAATGTTTTAAAAGTGCTTATGTTTGGAAACAGATGTTACAGCAAAGAGGTTTAAAGATAAAAAGCGAGAGAGCCTGGAGCAAAGCTCCGTCGTTCACACAGCAACAACAGGAAGTGACGCAATACGCCTTACCGCAAACAGGCTCCGCTCCCATCTAGTTATTCGTTAAAACGGCTGTGCTGTTATTTCATAACAAGCGTTTCACAACAACAGGAAAAGAAGCTCTGGTTGTTATCTACGGATCAGAACTTGCTCAATGCACTCCACTTCCACAGCTCTGTCCTCGTCTCACCGACCGTCTGGAGCTTCTACCCAAGGAGATCACGCAGTCGTTTACATAGTGCTCAGCGTCTTACCCAATCGCCTCTAGCAGCGTCGCCTGCAGATCGCCTTGAACGTTCTCCAAAATGTGTGAGTCGCACACGGAAAATCCCCACGATGCCGCACCTTCTCCAGTTCCCTTTTTCAATAGCTGGGATCGCCCTTCCTCGTCTGGCCCTCCGCAGGTGATGCTGCAGTCCTCAACGCAATGTTGAAGAGGCTCGTCAACGACAGCTCAACTTTGTCTAGAGCCCTGAAACATTTGCAGACAAATCTAGTTTACCTCTGTCACCCTGCAGTCAGGGAGCGTTTTAAGTACCTGTGACCTCGGCTGTGGTGATGGATCAGGCTTCGTCCGGATGGACTCCCCCATGTCCGCAGAGAACAGGGTGACTGTCCTTAAGGCATCCATTCCATCAACCAACAATATCTCCTGTCAAACCAGTACGGTACGGTACTGACCGGTCGGTACCGTACCGGTCGCCGTGTTGCACAGATGAAGCTGGAATCAGACACGCTAAATAGAAACAGGCTGAAGAGCCGCCTCGCCTCTTCATTCTCATCAGCTTTAATCCCCCGTGCGAGGGGTTTTCTGTGCTTTACTTTAGGGCGGGCTTATTTTTTTTTACACCCTACTCCGCGGGGAATGAGGAGATGAATTGCACAGCACGAGCCAGCCATGCTGGACGGGCACGCTCGAAGGAGCAGCTCCACAGACGCGTTTCTCTCCCTTCCTAATCAGAGCTCCGAGCCCCCCAGTCACGCTGCCACCGCGGCCCTCGGCAGGCATCCCAGATGATGGCCTCTTCAGACCCCCGAGGACCTCCGGCAATCTGACCGAAACCATGGATACACATGCACACAACTCAGCTTGGGTGAGAGCTACAATCTGGAAGCGGGGAGGTTTAGCTGCGGAGGCGCCACCGATGGTGCGGCGATCATAGGGGCACATGGGTGAAGTCAGAGCCTGACAAATCCAGGTTATTATCAGGCCCTTTGTCCAGCCTGCAGCTGTCACTTACCAGAGCATGAGGGGGGACCAGAAGGGAATTCATAATCCATTTCTGTAACCAGAGAGGAGAGCCCGGGCATTTAGTGATGAAGCATATTGAAATAAAACGAGGAAAGTATTAGAGGAATGAGATGAGGCATGAAGCGAAAGCGAAATCATTTTTTTTTAATGAAAATGAGAAAGTGTAAAGTAAGAGCACAGAAATGCCAGAAGGGGGTATGTAGGCTTGAAACACTTCCATTTGATTGCTTCTCAAAAATCATGGTGATTGGCCGAGGATGGTATTCTAAAAAAATAATAAATCTAAAAAAAAAAAAAAATTGTTTTATCTCAGTCCCCTCCCTACATATATGACCAGCGGTAATACAGATCTAATCTCCTTCTACCATCGCAGTTGGTCCCAAAGGCTGTCCGTTTCCCTAAAAAATGCCTCATCTTTCCGTCTTTGAAATAAATGAAAGTCCACGGGGTGATGGAATAAAGATGAGCTGAGGCTTTGACTTGATGCAAGATTGCCACAGGGCCCAGACTAAAGAAGCTTGCACCCTCATCTGCCGCAGCGAGATACTGGGGCCTCAGCAAGAAACCAGATAATCTGATAGAATTTCAATCAACATTGATCAGATAAGGAACAGCAGAATGTCTGGCTTTAAAGCTCCAGCAGTTTTAGCTTTTTTGTTTCGTTTATTTGAAAAGGAACATCCTGGGAGAACTCGCACAGCTGCTGCCACTCTTATTCTCTTGAAATTGTTGCCTCGGTAATTCCGGAAAAACACCAGTTCCAGTTGGTTTAGGGTGGCCCTCTGACCTCAGGTATGCTCATATGATGGGTGTTATGCTCTGAGTGATGGGATTACCCCTTTATTAGCCGGTGGCAGTGTTTACGGGACATGTAGAGACTCGGAGCGCCTTTGATCCGCCAACAGGAGCAAGCAGGCGGACTGTGGCATAGTTTGCATCTTTGGCTTAAGCCTTCTGGTGTGTGAGACATCTGCGAAATCCTCCGGGATCAAAGGATGACTATTACACCGACAGGCCTCCGCATACCCCCAGCTGCAGCTTTAGAGTGCTCGCGACCCCTGTCAGCAGGCCCGTTTTAAAAAAAAACACAGGTGGGTCATGCAGACGCACACGCGGCACATTGTTCAGCGCTTTCCCCTCGTTGTAGCTTAAGCCTGGATCTGCTTGGAGTCTGTGTTCTTCACCTGTTACATCCAAAGCACCAGCGTTAGAAAATCAACAACATTATTATTATGTTGTTGTTGTTGTTGTATTCAGATGGTGCAAAATTCTTATATGTCCTGACACAGCCTGGCCATAAATTCACAGGCTCGTCTCTCTCCATGAGCTCTCAGCGCAGCATTCAGACACGCTATAAATGCAGCAGTGGTGTGTACGCTAGCATCGGTTACAGGAAGAAAAGCATGAGCCTCTGCCTGTACGTGTCTACAGTGCTATACAGATGAACTCATACTCTTAAACCTTTTTTTTTCTCCATGTTTTTCATATTAGAACCACAAAAGTTCAACGTGTGTTCAACTGAATCGGCTTAAATCCAAGACAACCTGACTCACTTGCTCCGTTTTTGTGAAATGAATAACCTGCACGGGCATGTCCGCTGTATGTTATTGAGATTGGATGTGGCCGACCAACATGGAGTGCTGGGCAATTGTGACGGGTTTTAACGGGTTTTATTTTGCATTTAATGATGTAAAAACAAACGGTGTGTCTATTTGTTTTTAACCCTCAAGTCTTTATATATAGAGACACCTTTCAATGTAGTAGCAGCTGCAAGTCCTTTGCTGCATTGCCCATTTATCTTCACAAAGCTGGATCTAGTTTAGAACCATAGTAGTTCTAGGTTTACATTTAGGGACGCTGTCCTGTTGGACGGGGAAATTCCTTGCCAGTCTCATTTTTTTTCTTCTATAAACAGATTTTTTTTTTGTTGCGTTGCCCCATGCTTAACCTCATCAAATATTTCCCAGCTGAAGGGAGGCATCCCTAAGCCATGGTGCTGCTACCACCATATTTAAAGGGGATTTTAATTTTAGTCCCATCTGGTCTTAGCACCTTCTTCCACATGTCTGCTGTGCCTTAAACATAAAACATAGTTCTTTCATTCAACCACAGCTTTCTTCTTGCCACTCTTCCATAAAGGACAGCTTTGTGGAGTTCAAATCTCAATGCTGTGCTGTTGTCAGATTCCACCACATGAGCTGTGGCTCTCTGCAGCTCCTCCGGAGTTACCACAAGCCTTTTTGACTGTTTCTCATGAAAGAGAGAACACCAAAATGATCAGCTTGTTCCTGAGATTTTATATATATATTATTTTAAAAACAGATATTTTAAGCTAATTTCAGGTTGACAAGCAAAATCTTGGTTGTAAGGAACCTTTGGCCTATGAGCTCTACATGCCTTTGAATTTTTTGCTTTATTTCAAAAGCGCATAAGAAAATATTACATTCTTTTACTGACATGCATTCGAATTTCCCTCTTAGGATCATTCTCAAACATTGTGTGTACACATATTACTGGTGACCCTCACCTCCTACACAGCTCTGAGCAAACTAATGAGGATTACCCATTTATGTTTCCTAATACTTTAACGCTGGAGTGACACAATCTGCCAGCCTGTGAGGTTGCCTCTCGATGCGAGTCGCCAGTCTTGTGTGTCAGTCTTCACTTGTAGCACTTTTTCTTTAGGCTCATTACAAACACTGATGCATTCAGGGGTAGCTTTAGCATTGAGACCTTGATGCATGGGTAACAATCACGCTGGCTAATTACCCACTGAAGTGCTCAGGCTGCAGGAGCTACAGTGAAGTCAACCAAATCCATCTTCTTAATCTACAGAGCCGTGTCGGCTGCTTGCTGCTTGGCAGAGCGGGCGGGTTTTGTTCTTATATCGGTGCCTTTGTCATGTTACCTTCAGAAGACATGAAAGTCTTTCCAGGAATCCAGTCTCTGGACACAGCTTTGTAGGGAGGAGGACCACGAACAGGAGCCCTACAGAGAGCAGCTTGACACTCCCCAGACTTGCTTTGAACTGTCATGGTAGTTTTACCCTTCACTAAATCTCACCCCCCGGTCTAACCCTCCACTCAATGCAGTTTCCATTTGTAGCACTTAGAAAAAATAAATTGAGGCGCAACGGTTCTAATTGTATAATCTGCTCCAGGACTTGTCTTCGCTCATCTTTTCACATTCTTCAACCCACCACATCATCCATCACACACCGCAGCAGACGTCTGCTTATTTATAGGCCATCGCTCCTCCTGAGGCCGACTGCCTGTGAGAAGGGCAGACGGTCTTCTTGCACGGCGGGTGTAGCTGAGCCTCAGTAGTCTCGTCCGTATCGTGAAGCATCCAGAGTGTCCAGATGTTTCGTGTAGTCCGACAGCACACGTTTGAGGACGCTAATTGTGACACAGACGTTGCCTTAAGGGTCAGGCGGTTTGTTTGGAGTGAGTCTGGCCCTCTCTTTGGGCGGCAGCAGGGATTAAGCTAATTTCATGCAGTGGATTTGGCAGATCTGTGTCTGGAAGGTTCCCACCTCCGCCTGTCCTGTCAAGCCTCTCGTTTAACAAGCAGGGAGTGTTGAATGTGCGCTGGGTTACAGAGCGTACGGTGGAGCAGCGACCGGAAGAAAAGAACTCTGATAGGGTTGCTGTTCCATCTACCCATTCATAGCAGAGTCCGTGTTCTTTATAGAGCACTGAGCAAACACATTCATACCCCCTGCTTCTTCTTTACATTTTTGTTTTTGTGCACGCCACAATTCTGGCCTTTATTGAGGAGCGGCTAAATGAAAACCATGAGACGACCTATTTGCAGTTTGCAATAACCATGTGGAGGACATAGCTCTATGTGAAAGAAGGTTCTGTTGTCAGACGAGACCGAATGACCTTCTGGACTTTTTAGCCTACATGCAGAACATCCCCATGGTAAAAGAAGGCCATGTCAGCATCATGCTGTAGGAACGCTTTTCTTCAGCTGCAATAGGGCAGTTGGAGTATCTTTATTTATTCTAAATGCAAAAATACATAACGCACAGATGGTTATTTTTTATATAAAAAAAGAAAACTGAATTTTTCCCTACTTCACCATTATGCGCCACCTTGCATTGTCCTATAAAATTCTTATTGCAACGTGAAACAATGTGAAAAAATAAAGGCCATATGAAGGCTTTCAAAACTGAAAAACGCTGGCCGTTGCATCGATGGCTGCATTAATCTAGTTGTTCTATGAATAGTTGTTGAACTGGTATTGAAGGACATAACATGTGCTTGCTCATACTTCTAACATGTTTTATGTGAACACATCATGTTAGTGATTTAAAAGGAAAAATAAGGCGAGAAAGAGGAAGGGCTTTCTGATTTCAACTAATTAAACATATTTTTTTTAATATGGCCTTTTCTATTTAAGTCATCTCAAATAAATAGAGAGGGAGCATTGATTTGGTCCTGAACAGTAATAAAAGACCTTCACCATCAGCCCACACCATAAAAGCATAAGCTACCTCACACCCCGGTGGGCCACCTAATTGCCCTCGTCCACATAAAAGGCCTAATGGGCACTCCCTGTGGTCCCACACATAGAAACTCACAGAATCAAACAGAGTATAACTAATACAATTGATTGTGATCAGGCAGTATGAATAACATGATAACTAAGTCTCCCCTAGTGCTACTAAAAAGGATGCACCAAGATCCATGCATCCTTTAGGAGCCGCTATTTATTTGTGCTTTTAATGAAGCTTGATTGGCAGTGTGTCCTAGTGCCCATTATCATCAGAGGGATGTGCTCATTCTAATCTGCAATTATCGACATAATTGCGCTCGGAATCCTCCGAGTCTAAATAAGCAATCACTCGCGGCGCTTGTGTGCCACCTGTGTGAGCTGCGGCGGGAAGACGCGGCTACGATGCCGCCGCCGGCCCCCGCTATCGGTGATCCGGTTTAAAGCCGTCCTTTGTCTCCATTTGCTGGTCGTTTCCTGGATCTTTTCCCCTCGGGTGTCAGCTTCGTCCGTCTTGGCTTCACTGTGTGTTTCTACCTTCCCACGTGCTCTCGTTTAAGCCTTCGCTTCTCCCCTCAGCGCCAACCCCCCCCCTCCCCCCGTGAACGCCCCTCGCACTTTTATCTCCTTGTCCTTGCCGGGCCCTACACCGCTCAATCCGGTCCATCTCTGGGCTCCCATCCCCTCCCAGCACACATTCCTAACCTTTGGTCACTTTCATCCCCGTGGTATGCATAAATGCGGGCTTATTATCAAGCCGGTTGTTTCATCATAATTATGTGTTTTGTCAT
This sequence comes from Fundulus heteroclitus, assembly GCF_011125445.2. NCBI lineage: Eukaryota > Metazoa > Chordata > Actinopteri > Cyprinodontiformes > Fundulidae > Fundulus > Fundulus heteroclitus. The sequence continues at coordinate 31,195,972 of NC_046381.1, read as the reverse complement.
GTGCTGCCTCTGTAGCTGGTGATAAAAGGAGAGCTTGATTAAGCTGAGGGAGCGCTATTGATTCCTATTGACAGGCCCCTCAAAGGCCTTTAATGAAGGAGATGTAAATTAGGGTTTTCCACCGTGTTTAATGACTGTGTAGCATAAAAGGCCAACATTCTTCAGCATTCTGAATAGAGACATGCATCACTCTCCACGTTGCACGGGGGACATCCTCCGCTATGGGGGTGTTTGCCGGTAACGGCTGAAAAAAGAGGAAATGTCGGAATAAAAAAAAAAGCCCTCACAAACGTCAGTCAGATACGCTAGCACAAATCACGACTGTCAGATCAAGGGGATCCTCAAAGTGTTTAGGAGGGGAGTCAGTGTGGTCAAGTGAATTACTTGAATGGGGAAAAAAAAGCACCTGGAACAACATGCTAGTTAGGCTAATGTTCCAGGTGTTAGCTCAGTGGTAAATCGCTCCTAGCTGACGTTGTAACCAGGGTTCTCTAGATGTTTAAAAAAGCAGCCTCTGCATCTTTTTTAAAAAGGTCTTCTTACTCTCTCTCTCCCAGCAGCCAGATGGCTCCCAGCAACCATGACCGGATACAGCGGCTGAGGCACGAGTTCCAGCAGGCCAAGCATGTGGAGGAGCCGGATGAGCACCAGAGCTGCCGTAACTTCCAGCCGTCCGTGGTGAGTGTCTCTTTAGAGCCACACTCGGTCAGAGAGATGCCGGGCTGCCCAGACATAAAGCACCCACTAATTCTTCCGTCTGTGTCCCTACGTCGCTCCAGTCTCTTCAGATTATCCGTTTCCACCATCACCGAGTAAAATGGACTTACATCATAAAGGAGCCCTAAATAGCGTATTTTGTTTTTTAACACTTCTACCCAATGTGTTTTGGGTAGAATTTTACATAAATTAGAGCAAACTTGAACCGTGGCAGGAGGAGAAATCAGGGTTTGTGTTCTTTTTCACAAATAAAACAACCTGAAAGTGCATTAGCATGTTACCCCCTTTTCTAGCAGGGATTGCTCAGTCCATCATCTGGAGGCTCAACTTTCAGCAGGAACCTGACAGCCAGAGCCACAGTGGGAGGGGTTAAACCAAATCAGACTCATGTTCATCAATGGCCCAGTTAAAGTCCAGAACTAAATCAGACCTTAAACTGAGAGTGCGTTTCGAAACTGGAAAACTGTTGTTTGTTATTTTGGAAAAAGAATGCTTGCCATTTTCAGCATCCAGAGTTTCAGCACTAGCAGTGCGGTAATGGGGTACCGCGCGCGAGCTATTTTTAGAAACACAACGTCACGATGACGTCACATCACGTGGTACGCAGTGGGGCAAACTCCGGAAACCCGCCGCTGGTTTGCTGTAAAAGAGACGTGCGTTAGCCTAGGTTTTACTCATTAAAACGACTGCTTTTTCCAAATCTAAGACCATGGTTTTTAAACATTGTTGCTATGGAACGTGCAACAGCGACTCGAGTTACGCTGATCGGCCGCATATGAAGGATGTTTTCTTCAAGACTGCCAAGGAGAAATGTGTGCGCTGGGTACACCGGGGCGGTCGGCCTACACAACAGTTCAACCCGGAAAAAGTTACCAAATTCAAGTACATATGTAGCAAGCATTTTGTCGGAGGAAAGGGCACAACCGAAGAACATCCTGACCCAATTCCAGCGACATCAAGTCAAGGTAAGAGTATTTTGGTGGCCGACATGTTAATAAAGTAGCGCCTGCTACCATGACAGCATATAGGCTATCATGGTAGCAGGCGCTAACATGATAGCCTGCTACCAGGATAGCTTACTCAAAAACATTTCAAATGAGACAAACATTAAACATATACCCATTCCTGGACGGTGATTGCAAACAACAACAAAAAAAAAACGGCCGACGCTGCCATGATCGCCGCGCAGGAAAAAAAAAACAAAGCTTACCGTTCATCAAGTCGGCCAGTTTTCCAGTCTTTTTAAGCCCTCGAACCTCAAGCCATCGTTTGAGCTGAAGGTTGGTGTGTTCTTCGACAGTGCGACCAGTAATCCGTGCGCCTGGGACATCGTCTTGGGAAAGTTTAACGGCTGTAAAGTCGGTCATATGGCTGTTTCTGTTGCGCTTGTAATAGCTGGGTTATCCGTGCTTTCTCTCCTGTATGCCCTACCTAAGCGGCAAAAGGGGCGTTGCTCTTGAGACGGTGACGTCACGTGCGCGGTACCCCATTGCAGCTGAAGAAAGTTCTACGTAGTGTTGACTCAGGGGAGCTGGGTAGAAATGCATGCCACACTTTTCAGATTTTTATTTGAAAAGAAATTTGGAACGCGTTTGTTGTTTCCCTTCGACTTGACTACCATGCAATGGTTTGTGTCGCCCCATCAATAATGCCAGTAAGATACATTAACATCTGTCATTGTAAGATGACAGACTGAATCATTTATTAAGCACAGTAACCATTCATGTTCACTTTCCGCCTCCTGGGGAAGCTGACACACCTCTATGGGATGGAAGAAAGTAGAAGAAAATAATTTGATGCTCTGTGACTCTGCAGGATTTACTGGTCGACAGTAACTGAGCCACAATGTTCCTGTTAATTTCCATTAGACACGATTAAAGGGATTTTAAAATTGTCTCAATTAAACTTTAGGAGCAGTTTCTTTAAGCTGATCTGCACTTCCACGATTGATCTGTGACAACAATGGGATTTCCTCTTTATAATTGGAAAAAGGTAATTAAGTTCATTACTTTGTTAATTTATTCTGAGTTAATTCATGTCCCACCATGCTGTGCATTAGAGGTTCAGCTCTGACTTGAGTTTCACTTCACTCAAAAATAGAATGCATGCATCTGTCGGATCTATTTAGGCATCTTTAGTTACTTTAGCACAATTATTTTCATCTGTCAGCAGGGTAGAGAATGAAACAATCATGTTAAAGTAACTAAAGATGCTTAAATAGACCCAACAGATGCATGAATTCTTTTTTGAGCATATTACATCTCTCAAAGCACCCAGTAGTTTAGTGATAATCTCATCTTTTGGCCTCCCTGCTATTTAGTTAATGAGTTGGTATTCACAGGTCGATATTTTATGCAATACTTAGAGAAACACAGACAACTTATGGCCGCACATGGGTCACATTTCTTTGCAGTGTGAACGTAACTTATGTTGTCTGTGTTTGGTAAGTAGGCCTGTATCAAAGGTCTTTGTCCTACTGAAAAATCCACCACAGAACATTTGTATTTGAAAGGTCCGGATTTCACAGAATGAAGTGCACTTTAACAAGGTTCCCAGGGCTTTTGGAAGAGAAACAGTCCCACAGCATCAGAGATCCACCACCATACCCTACACTGGGTATGAGGTGCTTTTTAAGATATTCTACCCTCCAGAGAATCATAGATCACTAACTAGAAACTCCTGGACACTGATTAAAAAAGTTAATGATGATTTGTTTAAAAAAAAAAAAAAACGTCAATTACATCCATTCAAATGGATTGTTAGGGGCGTCACCAAGGATTTCTTAACATTTCCACACTGAATAAATGTTTACATGTTGAACAGTTGCATCTTTCTGGTTATCAAGTGCCACTGCAGTAACGTGGAATTCGTTTCACGGCTTAATCTTTAACAGGGCTGCAGTCACATTCGCTTACATCAATCCAAAAAGGGTTGAAAAATAAAACATCTGGACTTCTATTCTGAAGCTGAAGACGTTCCACCAACATATTCACCTGCATCATCAAATCCTGCGGGAGAACCAGACAGGTCTAGCTTAAATCAGCCGTGTTTGGCTGTGTTCCTGCGGAGGTCTCAGACAGATCTGTCTTTTTTTTTTTCTATGACCTTATTGCGACAAAGGTTGAGCAACTATTGCACCAAGTGGAGCTATTATCTAAATGGCATGTCAGAACGTTAGACCTTGAAAGCTGAAATGTCTGGCGCACAAATATCTGGGGAACGACCCGTGTCATGTTGTCAGTTTAATCGTCTCGTCGTGACCCGCGCGTCCTGCTGTTTTATTTTAGCCGTTGTCCAAATCAGTTTAGGCAAAGCTGCAGCAAGCGGCGTACTTCCCAGGAAGTTCTTGCGGAGACAAAGGCGGGCTTGTGTTTGCTCTGGGTTTGCGTCAGTGTTTGTCCAGCTGATGGGTGAAGAATCACCGAGCAGACTTCTCTCTCTGTTTTTCTAATCTCTCTCTCTCTCCTCCTGTTCGCTGTGAGACGTTAAGTGTTTGTTCAGCACTAAGCAGTCTAAGTCTTTCTCTTTCAGCATCTGAGCTCCTAATTGCTCGGGACTGTTGACATTGCTGGGCATCCCACTGCTGCTCGTCTGGTAATAAGATACAGGGCCGTCCCATGAGGATTCCAGCCCGTAATATTAGTCATTTCCATCTTATTCCAATTGTGTAAGCAAGTAATCACAAAGGAAGCACCTGCCATGAGACCTGCTAGTGAAATAATGCATGACCACTGGAAAAAAGGAACTCTCGAGGAGTTCATTCATGGTGTTAGCCTACAGCAGGAATGGTCCTGGATCCAGGGCATTCCTGTGGTTAGCAGCCGAAGTCATATTTCGACCGTTTCCTAAAATCCTTTTGACCCGCATCCAAAGACATGTAACCTTGCGGTCGGGTTCTGTTCAAAGCAATTAGCCATCCACGTAGAGCTGAAACTGATATGGTCCTCTCCTACAGCGGATCTCGCTCCGCGCCCTTCCCGAACATTGCCGGCATCGATGAAAAGGGAACCCGTAATGACCTCCACTTTTGTAAATACAAACGTTTACTGAATGCAGCCAGGAAAAAAAAAAAAAAAAAGCGAGACGCATCCAACGGGCAGTTAAATGCCTTCCACATCAAAGACTGCTGAGCTGCTCTTTGATGAACACTATCCCTAACTACCCAAGGTTACATCATAATGGCTTCCACGCTGGTGTACCCTGCAAACCTGAACAGAAGCAGCTGCCGCCTCCTCTAAATGTTTTTATTCTGCTTCTTGGAAAAGCAAACTGCACCAACTTGGTTTACAGATGGGACTTATTAGCTGGCGTTACTGCTGAAGATGTGTAAAAAGCCTGGAAACGTAGGGTTTCGGGAGCATAAACACACTGGATTTCTTTATTTGTTTTAGAAAACCAACCCTTAATTTAATTACATGTATTCAAAAGAAAAGAAAAACCCATTTTAATATATAATCAGTTATTACGTTTTTGTATAATCACTGGTGGCACTATTATAGGCACCCCCAGAAATGTCTTTACAATAAATAAGTAAAGCAATTTTAGATTGTATTGCCCATGGACAGCTGGAGATAGGCACCAGCACCCATTGCGACCCCAATAGGGATAAGCGTGTTTGGAAAATGGATATATATTTTTCTTTTCAAGTTAATCAGAGTTTCTATGAACTTAAATTACCAATTCATATCTCTCTGTTTCACTTGGGATATAAATATGACATGACACAGAGGCCAGTTTCCCCTAGCCACAAGGCCTTGCCCCGGATGAGGACTCATGGCCATCATGTCCCTTTGTAAAAAGAGCAGAAAGGTAAAAGCAGTTAAAAAAAAATCTCCAATTGTAATAAAATCCCACTATAGAAGCAGTATGCTTTGGTCAGATATTACCGAGATATTACCCTCCATATTATTGGTTTGGTGTAAAGTAAAAGATAAAATGGGATAAAGCGCCTTATGCCCATTGTCAATGGGCATACGTATTTAACCACCAAATTGACTTTTTTTGCTAATAAACTTTAAAAATTCATGTCTTATAGTGCTGTCTACATTAGGGCTTCCCAACCTTTTCTTCCCACAACCCCCAAAACAACAAATGAAGAGACTGGCGACCCCCTTTTGGTGGGGTGGGGGCGCTTTGTTTTACTGGCTTTACCGAAAGAGAGTAAAGTAGTAATTTTCTGAGAACTATTATCAAAAACTGCCGTCCTCCCCCTGTGTTCAAATGAATAACTGGGCATGTTGTCCCGACCCCCTCTTTGGGAGCTCCTGGTCTACATGTTCTGTTCATTAATTTGACAATTTACTGCGCATTTGTTGAAATCCTGCTTTTGTTTTTAAAAACATCTGTGTGGCGCCCTGCAATTGAATTTCGAATCAGCTTTCGTAGTATTGGCTCAAAAGACGTTGTGACATCGGCCAGAAAAACTGACATCAGTAGCACTGCTGCTGTGGGGTATAAAAGCAGCTGGAGTTGTTACGTTGAGCTTTGCCTGGTCTGCTGGGAACCGCCTCCTTTAGGCACATTTAACATTTCGAGGTATGGGGGTGAGTTAACCTTTAATTATGATGCTGTGGGCCTGTTTCTCCTACAGGCTCTCCAGGAACCTTGTTAAAGAGCACTGCATTAAGAACTCTTTGAAATACCAGAACATTATGAATAGAAATCAACACAAATAGTTCACAAGACACAAAATCAATCTTCTTCAATGACCATTTCAGTCCCCCGGCCTAACTCTTTCAGAAAGACTCTGTTAAAAGCTTATTTTTAAAGTTTCCGCCCAGCTTTGGCAAAAGAACAAGAGCATAAAGAGGATCTTTTAAGAATTAACTTCAATGTTGAGAATTTTTATTTTTTATTTTGGTTAATGCAAAAGTCTAGATTGTGGTCCATGACCTGGCTTCACTTGAGAACATAATTGTTTGCAGAGCTAGCGTGTCCAGCTGGCATTGACATGCAGGCCGAGAACGATGGACACGCCCCCTAGCTGCATGAACGCTGTCCAGTGGGTTTCAGCAGACGCTCCATTTCTATATTTTTAACCTCTTTCAGAGTTTTTCAACATCTCTGTAGAAAACAAAACCATGATGAGGTGCAGCTACCAGGGGATTCATGGCGCTGTCTGAAGCGTGGGGCGTGTTGACTGTTCTGTTGACCCCGGCATCCCCCCCTGGGGTGTGGACCACTGGGCTCAGGTGTGGCTGCTGTGAACAGCTGTAATGGCAATGCTCAGGTCAGCACTCAAACCTTTGCTCCAACCTTAATGGAATAATGTCCAAGACACAAGGAGCCCTGTCTATCACTGTGTTTTTCCTGCCTCCCTCTCTCCCTCCCTCCCTCTCTACTTCTCCCTGAGAGAGGATTCCCAGATGTTTATCATAAAACACCACATATTTCTAACCGAGCTGCGTTTTTTTTCTCTCCAATGTTTTCTCTCTGCTAATAAAATCGATATGTGCCGTTGGGCGGGCGCAGCGATGAGCGTGACCACACAGAGGAGTGTGAGCGCCATGCTGGTACCTTGGATCAAACAGACCAGCAGCAGCTTGTAAATTTCCCATTTACGGGAATTCTTTCGATTTGATTATATTATTTATCTCATGCTACCAGGGCACATGCGTCAACAAGTATTTACTGTGTTTATGCAAACTTTAGCTGCCCTCGTTATAGTGCCGTCGTGTCGATGGGGGCTGGCCTGTGTGGGGCTGCCCACCCCCCCACCCCCCCCTTTGAGATCACATGCAGAATAAGCTACTTTTAGCCGCAGTCACTTGACTTTCCCGGGGCTGGAGGTTGGCGTCTGTGCCGAGGCTGAATGTGACTCGTTGGTTGGAAGCAGTCACACAATGCGTGGAGTGTATGGCGTACAGTAGGTCCGCTTCCATGTTTAAATAAATGTGTAGGTGGTTCTAGTTCGCCAGTCGCACACGCTGTCTTGAAAAAGTATTCCCACCCTCGAACTTTTCACATTTTGTCACATTAAAACCAAAATCCTATGTGATAAACCAACACAGGTTTGTGCAGAGGTGTGAAGTGAAAAGAAAAGTTGTTTTTTAAAATCATTCACTCTCAAAGATTAAATCTGAAAAGTGTGGCTGGCGTTCTTATGCATATTCTCCGAGTTTAGGGTTTGTAGGACTACCTTTCACTGCAGTGGACACTGTAGGTCTTTTGATGTATGTCTCTACCTGCTTTCCACATCTATAGGCTGAACGTTTTACCCGTTCTTCTTTACAAAATAGATCAAGCTAAGTCAATTTGCAGGGAGAATTGCTGTGAACAGCAACTTTTAAGTCTTGCCAAAGATTCTTAATTGGATTTTCTGTAAGTCTGGGCTTTGACTGGACCATCCTAAGATATGAATGTATCTTCCATCCCATTGTAGCTCTGACTTTATGTTTAGGGCTATTGAAGCTCCACCTCTCTTTTAAGCCTTTTGCAGCCTTTAATGTGTTTTCCTCCAGGACTGCTATCTGTTTAGCTTCTTCCATGTTCCCAGCAACTCTAATCAGCCTCCCTTTGCTTTCCTGTGGAAAACCGTCCCCACAGCACCTTGCAGTCACCACCATTGTTCATGGTGATACTGGTTAGCCCAGGGTGATTCATATTGTTTGTTTCTGTCATGCGTAGGATTTTACACGTAGGTCAAAATGTTCTGTTTTAGTTTCATCTAAGCAGAGTGCCATCTTCCATATTTGGTTTGTCCCCTGGACAGGCTATGCCCTAACTGCAATTTTCTCTTTTGTTCAATCATGGCTTTGTTTAGCAAGTAACTATTTGTGTGAAGTGCTTGACTCATAGTAGCTGTCAACAGGTTATCTAGCCTGGGATGGGGAATCCTGCAGCTCCTCCAGAGTTACTATCAGCCTCTTGTCCTCTTTTATTATTCATGATCCCTTGAACCAGTTTAGCCCAGTCAGTTGCAGAATAGGGGTCTGCAAACTTTACAATTCAACTAGCATATTTGTTCCTAAACTCGTTTAGAACCACAAATGTTGCATGACTTAAAAAAAAAAGAAAACTGATGTATCTTGTAATATTAACTATAGGAACTATGATGTCATTTCTAAAGAACCCTGGTTGTATTTCTATTTCCAGGTGTTAAAATAAAGAAAAACACCAGCTTCTTATAAAATATTTTCGTCTATAGGATGTTGAGATTTGTGCCAAATTAAGTAGAAAAAAGAAGCCAAATAATTTCACACTTACAGACATGGCAAAATAAGTATTGCTGGTAATTTTAGTGTCATTGTGTTGTGGAAATTCAATGGAACAGTTTCATTAAAAAACATAATAAGTAATGCAGGTTTTGGCATTTTATTTCTATCTATATTTGAAAACATTAGTTGGTTCTCTATCATCAGTAGAGCCATTGTTGAAGGCCCAAAAGCCGCTTGCGACTCCGAAGACGTAGTTTGCAGACCCCTGGTTGAGGTGGACGTCCATATCATGGTAGGATTGCAGATACGCCAGGCTATTTGCATGTTTGATTGACAGATTAAATAGTATTCAAAGCTTGAGAAATTGTTTTACAACTTTCCTTTTCCATCATGGTGCATGGCTGAGTACTTTTGCGTGGCACCATGGTTGGAAGAACTGTGAGCAACTGAACCTAAAATATGAGCAGCAGCTGACAGATAATCATAGTGATTTAGCTTGTTCGTTAGTGTGCAAATGACTTCTTTTACAATCATTTCAGTATTGTCTTGCTGTGCGTGCCGCTGCCAAATCATGGATGAAACCACCATCTTCACTCCTCAGCATGTGCGCGCACAGATGTGGGCAGGCCTGCGTTTCAGCAGTTTCATTGCGCTGGCTTTATTTAGGAAACCTAACAGATACGATGACAGCAACTTCAATTATGAAAATATCTATCAGCCCTATCGATCCCTTAAAGCTGTCCATAAGCATTAGAAAAGTCCTAATATTTTGTTCCCGTTGAAGCCTGAATGTGATTCGGGGGAAAACCAAACAAGTTTCCCATTCTCTCTGGTTTCTTGGGCAAGAGACCGGGAAATAGCAGACCACACTGCTTGCACTCAGATGGATACGCCGCCCGAAGCTACACACCCCGCCAACCACAAATGGACTGGGCTTCCTTATAATAAATTGGGGGAATTGGGTTGGCGTGCTGACTTTAAGAGAGAATCATGATCCAAGTGGGCTTTTGTCAGGATGTGGTGGTTTACTACCATTCTCTCACTTTCTTCTTGTTCTGTATGCCCATTAGCGGCTTAGATGTTTTCCATATGTCTGTTTGTGTACAGCGCGGCTTCTCTCTTAAAGCAGTTACATCTGTGGCGGCCTCCAAAGATAGCATGATTGGGAGGGTAAGGATAGTAAAGCCTTATGTTGGCAAACTTTTGCATTGAAAAAGTTTGCAATCAGCTCGGAATCAGAGATGCATCACAACTCAACCACTCTGCCTCTGTTTTGACTCTTTAAAGTTAAACTCCCATCCAGCTGCTTCCCTTGTCTGGGATTCTTGATGGCTCTAAACAATTTCCATAATTATGTCCCCCTGGCTTTATGTTTAAACAGGTGGAGGAGGAGTTTCTCTCTTTCTCTCTCTCTCTCTCTCTCTCTCTCAACATGGTCTATAACACCACAAAGGAAACAAGGAGGGATAAAAGTGGGCCGTATTGACATCATTTTTCATATTATTGGATAAAAACAAACACGGACGTCGCTTTGATTCGATTTCAACAAATGTCATATTTTATATGGCATTATATTCCAGGCCTAACATGGAATAATCTGATTCTCCTTCCCTGGATAATGCCATTACACTGACTGATTTTCTCTCCTGGCTATTTCTCATGAATTTCTCTCAGCATGGCATCATCCACCTCAAGCCGTCAGAATGAATCCGAGGCGTCAGGCACCTCCAGGTCCCTCGCTGCTTCCCTCACGCTCCTATCCAGAGGAGTGCGTGACTAATTATTTTCTCCCCACTGCATTTGGCTTCAGAAAAAAAAAAAAAAAAAGTCTTCCTTTTCCCACCACGGCTCATCTGATATTTGTTTTTGTGCTCTACACTTTTGGAGCCGGAGGAAAGTGTTGTTACAGACTCCAGTATTCGAATTCCATCCACCCACATGGAATACTATTATGTTTTTAAGGACTTGGCTTGCTTGAGAAAGGAGTTGCTATTGATGCTTAGTGAAAAGTAATTGTGCTGTTACTGCAGCTGTCCAAGTGAAAAAGGAAAGCAACCATTTCAAGAGTACGAGATGTTTCCAGGAAGACATTCTTCTTTTGTAATTCCTGACACTTTTATTCTGCCTGTGCATCCTTGTCCCAGCAATCCATCCAATAATATACTGCTACCTGTCTACTAAAAGCCGCATAAACACACAAAGTGCTGTGTAAAGTATCCATACCCTTAAACTTGTCCCCATTTTGCCACCTCTACGCACTTCAATGTTTGACAGACCAGCACAAAGTAGTGCATAAGTGTAATGGGGAAAGAAAATAACATAGCACGGTAGCTGTTTCCCCTAAATGGCAACCTTTAAGAGGAAGTTCTAATGGATTTCTTTTACAAATGGCTTTTTTCTTGACACTTTTCCATAGGGGCCAGATTTTTGCATTGCACAAATAATAGTTGTCCTACTGACTGATTCTCCCACCCGAGCTGTGGATTTCTGCAGCTCCTCTAGAGTTAGTGTGTGCCTCTTTGCTGCTTCACTGATTAACTTTGCTCTTGCCTAGTCTGTCACTTTATGTCTGGAAAGTCATGTCCTTGTAGGTTTGCTCTTCTATTATCCTTTTTTCATCCACAAATGAGGCATCAAGCCGTGATCAGTGAGATTTTCACAACGTAGGATATTGTATAAGCTAGCTCTCCTTTGGACTTCTCATTGGTCTTCACTAAAGTTTTCTAACAAACCCCTTTAGTCATTGCAGCTAATTGGCACTATATTTTGTCTTCATCAGTAAAGAAGAATGAATACAGATGCATACCACTGTTTTTCACTTAAAATTTCAATAAGATTAAGCTTTTGACTGTAGTGTGAGTAAATGTGAAATACTTGTAGTAATATGAATACTGCAGCAAGGTGTTGGATTCATATTTTTTCTGTTTTTCACCCAGGATTTTTCAAGTTGTAAAACACCAAATCTTAAACAAAGTGATCCAGGTTCTAGGAGAAAAGAACAGCGGATGTTTCTTTAAGGAGAAATGCACGTGTGTATACCCCCAGAGCAGCACCTGGCTGCCACATTGCTGTCCGAGCCGCATGAAAAGTGACGCCCGGTAAAGCCGTGTTCGCAACACTTTCTCAGCGTGTTTCTTTTAATTGGCTTGTCTTGTTCTTTCATCAGCCAGCTCGTTAGCAGTGCGCTGGTGGTGAGGGAGACAATATCTCCATGTCAACCTCTTATATAATCAGAAAACAGACATGCACTCCACCGGAAGAGTAGATTCTTAGGCCAACAGCTTTATAGGTGGAAATTGGTACAGCCAATTGTGAAGAGGTCATTTTTGTAACTATAAATTTGCATTCTAATTTGAGCTTTTGTGTTAATAAAAGCACATTCATTTCATCATCCATCTTTATAAAACCATCTTTATTTTAAAGGTTCTCCAACATCCACGGATAACATCTGCATTCCGCCCACACCTTTGTTTTTTCAAGTCAAAAGAGAAAAAGTTTGATTAAAGCTAGACATAAATGTCACACTTAATTTACTTGCCCAGATACATGTTCAGGTGCCACTAATCCTCCATCACACACTCGCTCACTCTCCTGTCAGGGACTTTGAAGTGCTTTAAATGATTTTCTGTGGGTTTCGTTTCACTCAGAGCAACATTTCTCATCATGACTTTCTGTAACCACAGTAACTCTTGGCTATTTTTACTCCTGAGTTGGTCCATGCTTCATTTTGACAGCATTAGGAAAAGCTTTCAACTAGTTTTCTTACTCCTCAGGAGTTTATGTTCCCTGTTGCAACCAAACACATTACAGAAGCCATAGGGAGCACTTGAGGTTAAACTGTGCTAACTGAACACTTTCAAGGTTGACTAACTTTTAAACACTTACTCACAGTCCAGGAAGCACTGTGCCGACCAATGACCCTAAAACACATTGTCATTGTAGTGCTGGGTCTGTCATTTGATTCAGTCAAAAACATCTGGGAGAAGTAATGTGTCTAGTTCTTTGATGTATGTTTCCTTTACATTGTCTATTCAACTTTTATTTAAATATGTTATATTTAGTAAGGCTTTGTCCTTTACCTCTACTTTATTTTCTATCTCATCAATTGACTGCCTTTGTAACATGTTTTGCAGTTGGAGTGCTGTTGGTAAAAGTTGTGATTCTTTAAAAGGATGTTGTCGTGTGGTGAGGCTTTAACAGAACCGAAAAAAAGGAACCTCAGGAGCAGCACTGTGAACTGAAGGGATTTAATAATGGCAAAAGGCAAACTTACAAATGATGTGGCACAAGGAGAACAGGACAAAGCAAGGGCAGAGAAACAGACTTGATGGAAAACCTTGGGTATATTAAAGCACTAACAGGAGAGTCCAGCGGAGAACAATAGTCATCCGTGAACTGAAATACTGAGGGACGTGTGGAGAGAGACATAGGATGCATGTGTGCTAATCAGGAGACGTGTGGAGCAGCTAAAGCACAAGGTAAGCGAGGAGGCTGAGGAAGCTAAACTAATAAACATGAATGAGCTGAACTAAAACAGAAAGAAGCCATAAAACCAAGAAGAAATGTCTGACAGAGATCTAATATCCATCCATCCATTTTCTAACATGTCTATCCCTTTTTGGGGCGCTGGTGTCTATCTCCAGCTGTCAATTGGGGAGAGGCAGGGTAAACCCTGGACAGGTCGGCAGTCTATCGCAGGGCAACACAGAGGCAAACAGGACAAACAGCCATTATCGCCCACACTCACACCTAAGGAGAATTTAGAGAGGCCAATTAACCTAACGGTCATGCACAAAAAAGTAGGACAAGGCAATAACATTATGAACTAAGAAACTAAACACAAAAGACTGAACTAATAAGGAAACACCTTAGAGAACATAAATAACAGGAAAAAAGTAAAACAGACAGAAAAGAAACCCTAACACCCAATGATCATATGTGAGCTTATACAACGACTGCATGCAGTTCCATGTTGGTACAACAAGTTCAAACAACCCCTTTGGAAGATTGGGGAAGATTTGCTGGACTTCTGGGAAAGATGTTTAAAGAAGCATTAAAATGAATAGACTTTTTATTGCAGCAGCATGACCTCGCTGTGCAGAACTGGGAAAAGCACACTTAATTTGAGTGAAGACAAAGGGATTTTAAACAGAAGCGTGTGTCATAGTGATGTGTTTGTTGTGTTCTTATTTTGGATGCACCAGGTAAGCAACGGGGCCGAGACGCAGAGCGGACGCCATTCTGCAACAGTTGAGCAGCAGCAGCCAGAAGACCGAGACGGCTTCCAGCAAGCATCGAAGCAGTACGGCTCCCTGCCGCGGTGAGACATCAGCCCTCCTCCTCCTCCTCTTCCTCCTCATCTGTCTGTCTGTCTCTGCATCAGTCTCCGACTCACCCTCCGAGTGACTTATCACGTCCTCCCTGCCCTTTCTCAAACCCTTCATTTGACTTTTTCCATTTATCAATTTCTTATTCTCCCATGTTTTTTTCTCTTTTCTGAATCTTTCATTTATTACTTTAGATGTCCTCAAAGTCAGTCACCACAAAGCCATTTCTAACTCATCTGCAGAACTTTTAATGAGTCCTACAAACACTAGTTATAAGATATAATTATCAAAGAATATTGCTTTAAATAAAAGTTATGAATGTTTTTCAGCCTGATTAAGTCAATGCTGACCCAAAGGACGGTCTCCCCTTGTAATGAATAACGAGACCAGCAGCATATAGTCTTGACTTTTCTCTTTCTCCTCTGCAGTGGCTTGAGTTAAGAGCTTCAAGGAGTGCTCTTCATCTTCTCCATCTTTCTGTGTCCATTCTTTTAGCGTATTTGTCAAAGAGGCTCCAATGAATCCTACCATAGCTTGCGTCTGGTACCCGTGGTTAGAATGATCAATATTTGCATTTGCATCTATCGCTCTGTAAAATGCCGTTTCCATTCCTATGAAGCTTTCTACTCTCATCCCAGTCTGTGTGCACACATCTAAGGAAAGCGTTGCTGGTTTAAAAAAAAAAAAATCTCCACCTTTGAATCTTAAAGAGGAACTCCCCACAGGCATTATTTCAATCCACTGTCTGATTTCCATACTAATTTAACTCCATGATAAAATTAAAATTTTCACTGAAAATGTTCACATTGAAAACAAAACAGTGTGAACTTCTGGGTTATTTTGAATGCAGAGTGTTGTACATTCCTAAAGAATCAGGTAGGATGCTTGATCAGTTAAACAAACAGTCCTTTCATTTTTGTTACCCTATTCTGTTGTGTGTCTTTCTTATTGCAAAGCACTTTCTCTCCGCTGCCTCTGACCAGTCACAGCCAGATCAATTAAAACATGTTCGTGCATATAACTATGGATTTGGGCTCCACATGGACACATAATCAATGTGATCTGTATAAGCCTGACTGATCTATGCGTTCCTTCAAAGGTGTTATCTGCTGGCATCTCATGTGATGTGACAGTTGCCTCGAGGCAGCCGCTCAGTAAGTTGCGTCTCTCCTGGGAAAGTTCAACTTGACCGGCCGGTGCTTTCTTTGATATACATTCCTCTCATAATTTCATAGATTCTGATGTGATCTGATGAGTCCAGAGCTGACACATGACCCAGATTTAGACTTTTCAGAACTTGTGTCTCAGTCAGGCTACTGGTACCAAAGTGTGGCTAGGGTTTGAAAAAGTTGGAATTTCAGAACTGCCACGATTCTTTGTCACATCGTCCCAGCAGTTCAAAGGGTTTTTAATGAGATGCCAGAGAAAGTGTCGGAGGGAGCGGAGGTTTCTCCAGCTGTATGGAGATGGAGTAAGGCAGTATTGCCTTTCCCTCACAAGTTGCTGTGCACTGCACTGTAAATATGGCCCTTTTTACATCAGCTCCGTCCGCTTGCGAGCATTACTGCAAAAGTTTTTTCAGCTCCGGCCTGGCTTTTTTCCAGCCCTGCTCAGGATTAGGGTCGACCAGAGCAGAATAGAGCAGAGTTTTTCGCTGAACATACTGCTGTTCACTGCTGTTTCGAGGAGAAACGAGAAAGTTTTCTCCCAGGAAGTCCAGGGAAAAGAACAACATCATTAATATTAAGGACCACCATGAACGCAGTGGGTCAAACTGAAGTTTAATATTACTGTTTACAAACCACGAACCACGCCTGAAGGAAAATATAAATAAAAGATGAAATACACTTCAGTATTCTATATGCAGATGGGCACTCTGTAGTTAATAACCTAAATCAGATTGTGGATTTAGCGAGGCTTTCTCTCATTTTACACTGAAAACAACCAAGTCTCTAAAGAGTGCACGGCCCCTCATCAAACCGCTGTGGGAAGGCAGGCTCTCTGCTTTGCTGTCGCAGCAGCAGTGGAGAAAGTAGAGGAAGGCAGGGCCGAATCAACGGAGCATGAATGTCCAATATCCAACCTATAAAAAAAAATTTCACTGCGGTCAAAAGTCTGCAGTTTTGCGCTTTAAAGTCCTTATTGTTGTTCTTGCCATGGCTGAGGCAAAAACTTCCTCATCCAAAATTATAACTCCAGGGGGTAGCACCCACCCTCACTCACCTCACGAGGTAGTCATAGGCCTTCTTTTATTTAGGGAGTGATGCTGTATAGTTTGTGTGATCAGCTAGAAGCAGAACTTAAGAGGCTTCACACAAACATAATTTCTGGATTGAGGTGTACAATTTTAAGATGGATCCTTTAAATGTCAAGCATTTGCATGGCCAACAAACAAGGTCACCACACTGAGTCAGTCCAAGGAGGGATTTCCCACACAGACCTTATGCATAGAGCTGAGGTCAACACCGCATGACATCCGGTTATATTTTTCAAATTCACAGCTGTGCAGGAAATCCCTACATCCACTTCTTCACTGTGAACACTTGGAAATTATTGACTGTAGCAGGCATATATCTTATACTTTTGCTTGACTTTATATATCAAAATCCAATGAATGACAACTGCTATCATAAAGCTATTTCCTGTTACCTGACCAGTAATAGGAATATTTGTTGCACAAATAATAGCCAATCCATTTTGTTTGCATTTTCTTTGAAAACACCATGAAACTGTATTTTAGGTTATCTTACTGTGCAAATCTTATATCAGCCCAAAACTAGTCTCTATATAACTCCTCAATTCAGAGCAAAACTTTTACATCTTATCTGCCTTATCCTTTTTGCCTTTACTAGGCATATAGGGACATTTCCCCTCAGAAAGAAGAAAACAAATCAACGACTCAAAGAGCTTTGAGAAGAAGCCATGGTGGCTGGTTATCAGATGACAGCCAGGCTTAACTCTCCTTCTGGGATGTGAGGATTGGAAGAGCACTAATGAAGGCTTGTTGTTGGAGCAGGATTAGTGGCGACAGGCAGTGGAGGGCAAGACAGGCCCAGAGCGGAACAAGTGTTTTAGTAGGAGGGCAGAAACCACTGATTAGCCTGAAAGAGAAACTTACACACACACACAAATACACACAGGCACACATGTTATTGTTGTTAAGATAAGGTTCTTTACCCTGGGTTCACAGGGTTCCTAATGTAGGCTGAAAACGTCTGGAAAAAAGATATATTCTGAGCTACAGTTCAGGTCAGAAGTTTACAGAGACTTCAGGATGAATAGCATGCTGATTTTAGACTTTTATTGATTCATATTAACTGTTGCATAAGTTGAATAATTATAAAAAACTGTTTTTTAAAAACACTGATCCATTCTATGAATTTGAATCCATCCAGTCTGTGATTTTTGCAGGTTTTCACATTAAAAGCTTGTCATTCTTAGAAATGTCTGCATTGCATTTAGAGCAGGGGTGTCAAACTCATTTTGGTTTAGGGGCCGCATACAGCTTAATCTGATCTCAAGAGGGCCACACGAGTTAACTCATTGCAAGATTAAATAGAACTAATAAATGTGGACTTGTTGTTGATTTTTATATTAAGTTAATTTCACTTTTACACAATATATTATGAATAACCTCAGCGTTTTTAAGAAAGGTAGCTATGTGTAATTTCAACAATACTTTTACTCAGTTAAACATTTACTTGTGCATTATGCATAAGAACTGATCACAGTGATTATACAATGTTAAAAAACATTTATTCACATTTTTTGGAACTTAAAAACACTGTCCTGCATGACAAAATACATCAAACATATAAAAATTAAGAAATTATTTGAATTTTTCCACACCTGAAGCTTAATCTGCTAATTAAAACACAGCGCCCCTCGTGGACAATACAGGAACTGCATATTTTCAATTAAACAAAGTACATGTTTTTTTCAATAATTGTTTTATCATTCTCTTTCTTTTATCTTGTCCACTTGTGAAAGTCAAATCTGATGAGCTCTTTGTGGCATCTTATTGCCACATTGCCAGACAGGACACTGGAAAAAATTTTTTTTTTTTTTTTTATAATGATAAAGCATTTAGCCACAGGACTAAATTGTTCGGCGGGCCGGATCCGGCCCGCGGGCCGTATGTTTGACACCCCTGATTTAGAGGGAACAGATTATCTAGCTGAGCATATTAAAACTCTAGTGTTTAGTCTATTTGAATGGCGAAAAGTGTGAGACTTGGACATGTAAAATGTGTAAGACCCCTGGGCTTCAGTAGCCAGGCCAGTTCCTTCCTCTACCAGAGCAACATTATTTTACAAGTATAGGTTTAAAAAACATTTTCTATGTTCAGTATATAAATAACTGCTCCATTGTGTGTTAGATGAATTTAGGGCTTTTCTGTGATCAGTTTAAGTCTGTGCATGTTTGTGTGTGGATGTAGTCTTTCTACTCCCTCTCATAAAGTCTGATTTTTCCCAGCTGCTTTAAAGAAACACACAGCAGCCACACTTTTTTTTTCTTTCTACAAGCCAACTTCCTGGTTCTGTTTGTTATTTTCTGTCATTCTAAATTTATCCTACTCTTTGGTAAAATGTTATTTTTTTCCATCACCCCCTTTTGTAATTGGGACTAATCTCCTCTGTGACATATTCTAGCGCAGAGGTAGAGGTGATAAGAGAACTAGATCTTCTGACACATCAATCACAGCTACATTCCTCTGGAACAATGGCCGCTCTGCTCTCCTCCTTTTTGCCGCAGAAAGAAACCTTTTTAAATCCGTTCTCTTCTGTCACCGAAAAGCCTAAAAGGTCATTCGGGAACTGCAGACCGCAGCCTTGTGCAACAGGCATCCTGAACTTAAAGCAAGAAAATCCCTCATGAGTGCCGTTGGCTGCTCTGCAAGCCAAGCCGGAGTGTAAATGCATGGCAGCTCGCCCAGACAGCGAAACCCAGATATAGAGCATGTGGTGGGGCTCTCTGCAGTCTGTCCCTGCATCTGTCCTTGCATCAATTACAGCCTCTCGTACTCAAGCACACAGTGTAAAAAATTCATGTGTTCAAATTGTATTGTACAACACATAAATACATTTGCCCCCCCACATGCTTTTGTGTGCATTTCGATTCAATATTCTGTGAGCTGACATCTAAAGTCTAGATTGTTTACATTAGTCTAAAAGTGGTGGTAAATGTTAAATATACCATAAGTTAAACATCTTTATGCCCCAACCAGAGCACGGCCTATCTGCCTTTTAATGTTGTAGGAACATATGCTGCCTTTGGTAAATAACATTCTAGCATCACCTTACTTTGCATCTGGTAGTGGAGCAGTTTCATTTCCTGCTAAGCCAAATAGTGATTTTATTTTTGCATGCTGATGAGGTACAACTATATGAACCTCTGCTTTCAACTCTATGCAGGTACTGCTCAAATGTTGTAGCAGTGATCACATAACAAAATTAACTTATCTCATGCTACGCAATGCAGATGCTTTGTCTGCACTCATGACGATTCCGTCATCTTTAAACACTGAATAGTTGTTTCCACCTGACAGTGGCCCGGCACTCTTTCTAATTATTTCAGGTAATCAGGATTTCGGCACTTGAGAGCACAAACAGACTGTATAGAGCCGGAAAGTCCAAAAGTGCAGCCCTTTGGCCCATTTGTGGCATTCTTGCCTGCCTATTTGTCATGTTTGCTTTATGGTTGATGTATTTCAGCTGTTCATATAGACATCAACATTTTATCGTTCAGTGCTACAGCAGCAATGCTGCCTTTTTTATTTCAGGTTCTAGAGTTGTTGGAAAACAAGGCTCTGCCATGCAGCTATTGTTTAAAACTTTATGTCTTTTTATTTTATTATTGCAAGAAAAAGCATAGCCATTTTTTGATTTTTGCTCAGAACAAGTTAGCTTGTCATTGGACTGTGAATATAATGTTATATAGTTATATATACAACGGCTGGAGCTTATCTCTGATGCCCATGAGTGCAGTCTCTCAAGATTAAACGGTTTGCTTTGGCCCTTGATGGGCAGTCTTAAATGAGCTTTGCAGGTTTGTTTAGCTCTGTCAAACATGAGGGAGATTTGATGAGTTTTCAGGATTCCGCAGTTTGTCTGAAAAGAAAGTTTGAGTGTGAGCTACCGACTCCAACTCTTGCTGTCGGTGTCTGTCTAGAATGAGAACGGAGCCAACAAGAAGTGCAGGCAGTGTATCCTAAAAGCATCTCAAGACCCCGTTCTCCCCTGATATCTTGTCCTGCGAGCTCAAAAACCTTTTCAACACACAAGGGGTCACTGGGGTGTGGAGAAGATTTCTCTTAGCACCCTCAATGCCGCAGACATTGCCACGGGTCTGCCATCGCGTGTCAGGCTTTAATGGATCCTAATAATGGAGGAACGTATTTAACCCCATAAGAAAAAAAAAAAAACCTTTGGAAAAATGGGCTTTTCAAAGTTAATTTCTGGAAAGAATAAGAAGTGTGTTGAAGGGAGCTGTTTTTGTCTCTCCTTTTGAGTCAGGACTTGAGGACTTGATATGCGTGCATCTCATGCTGTCCTGTCAGTGCAGAAGCTGGCAGGCAAGCTGAAGATGAGTAGAAGGCAGAGAACGCTGTGAGGCCTGCTATTACGCTGTCTGTTCTGTAAGTGCACCCATCTGCATCTCCAAAAGGAAGTTAAATGGATAAAAGCAGACATTTTTCTCTGGGAGGTTTTAGCTTTTGTGTTTGTTTACTATGTGGAACTAATTGTCCTGCGGGCATTTTAGGCTTCTACCATTTGTTTTCTGTCCTTTGCGTGTCTCACTTATTATGCTACTGGATCCAGGGTAATCAAGCAGTATGCTTAAACACATTCTTCTTTTCTTCCCTCATGTTGCTTCTATTTTTTTTTTTAAGTGAAGAGCAGTTCACTAGCAGCATTTCCGTCTTTTGTTTTTGTGGTATAGAAAAAGCTAGCTGGTAGATTAGCAGCTAGCTAGCTTGAGCTGGCTAGAAGTTAACCTACAAACAGCTCGTATTATATTAAAATTTTAACAGTCTGCCCCATCACATTCAAAGAATGTTCAAGAAGGTTTAAGGGGTTTGCAGATCATGGGGCACAGGTCAGTTTTAAACTAGAATCAGAATCAGCATCTGAGAACAGCTTTTTTATTAAGTCTTGAGACAGATTATCAGGTCTTTACCTCGGCCATTCGAACACATGAATATGCTTTGATCTAAGCCAGCAGGATTTCAGATGATGAACTGAGTAGTACTTTATGTGAGGTTCAAAGTCCTGGATGTTGTTTCATAACCTAACACTGCTTTAAACTTCCCCCCAACACCGTCCCTGACCTGTCAGCAGTGTTCCTTGGTCTTCTCAAAGCAGTTTTTCCCCCTTATTATTCACCAACAAACATCTGAGGCCTTTGGAGAACAGCTGGATTTATATTGAGAATAAACTATACACTGGTTGACTCAGTTTAATTTTTGGGTAATCTTCTGAATGTTATTTTTTAAGGTTGTCAGAGAAAATGTTCACGAATGCACAAATGCCATGTTCTTTTAGTATTTAGAAGAAGAAAAATGAAAATACTGGAAACGGCTTCCCTTAATGTTTGAAACCTGCCGCTACTTTGTGCTGGTTTATTTTATTTAAACCCTTGTAAATATAACATTTTTGTTTGTAATGTGGCAAAATAAGTCAACATTCAAGGCACGTGAATACTTTTTACCAGGCACTGTAAATTCATTCCTTTATCATGTGGGAGTTCTTGGCAGAATTTATCTTTAGCTCTGTTCTATTTAGATGTCTTTCATGTTTAAAATAACGGGTTAAACATACAAGTAACCCTTCTGCTTCTCTTGTTGTACTCAGGCCACATCGTAAGAACCCCAGCACAGTGTCCCAGGACTCCTGGGAAAGGTCGTACCCTCACTCTGATGGTTTCCAGACACCTAAGGAGAACCCTCGCCTCTCCGTGGGCCCGGGCTCTCGCAGCTGCTCCATGGGAAAACAGAGCCTAAACGCTCGGGTCCTCTTAGAGACCCAGGAGTTGCTGAGGCAGGAGCAAAGACGGAGGGAACAGGAGGCCAGGAAAACCAGACCATCTGCCGCGCTGGAAGTCCCCGGCAGCGCCACCGGCAGCGGCAGCTCCTACAACTACAGCAGAGAGCACAGCCAGGCCTCTGCCACAGGACACGTGCAGACACCACAAAGACCTAAAGGCCCCTACAGGCAGGACGTTCCCCCATCACCGTCACAACTGGCCAAACTCGGCCACCGTCAGGGCTCAGAGAAGGGGAGGATTTTATATTCCTGAGGCACAGGATCTCAACAAGCATTTACATTGCAAAAACACAGTAAAGTCTGTTTTTAATACGTTGGTAAAAAAAATATATTTTTTTTATTCATCGGTTGTTTTAAATGTTTTATATCTTAAAGACAGATTTTTCTAATATAAATTTGATCTTTTTTAGTTGTAATAAAAGGAAATAGATGTTTTACGGCCCGGCATTGTTTTATATATTTGTATAAAGTGCCTTCTGTCTGTTCTCCTTATCTTTATCACCCATCCATCCACCTGCTGGTTCTGGCTTTAGGCAGCAGTCTGATCCAAACGTATGACACAGTCCAAGTATGCTTTGTACCCCCTGATGACGTCCTTGACCTCTGTAGTTTAGTTTTTTTTGTGAATAAGGTTTATTTTTTTGCTTTTCATGGAAACTTTATCAAGCAGTGTGCCATGTGTGCTTGTGTGAGTAGGAGTCTTGGCAGGAACCGGCATGCAGAGACACACGGAGTGGAGGTTAAGGAGCTTGTGTGAACTGTTCAGTCAGAGCGTGGATTTGGGCACAAACACCCCACCCCCATCCCTCCTGCTCCAGTTCAGTTGGAGATGCCCATTTTGGTTTCTTCTTCAGTATCCCCCCCCCCCCCCCCTTCTTATATTCACTATGATAATCCTGAATTCTCTCTTCCCCTTGGCTGGCTGCTTTATCTCTGCGTTCTCTCCTCACCCTGTCACTCTCATCTCTCTGCTCCCTCAGTGGAAGAAAACAGCTTTAGATCTTCTTAATTCTTGCTCTGCTCCACTCACCCAGGGACAACCGGCAGAACAAAATGGGGTCAGTGCTGGGTTATTAATTAATGTGTCGAGTCAAAAAAAATAAATAAATGTGGCCCTTTGTGTGTGTTTGCAGTCATGTGTGGAGAGGGAGCTGACGCTGCCTCTGGCTTCACCTCGAAGGATTGGGTTGTAACCAGAGCGCGCTCTAGGTGTCAGGGCTCTTTCTCAATGAATATTTCATCACTATGGCGCCATGGGAGACCACATCAGCTGTGCAGTTGGTACCTATTTGTAGGCCTCTTACAATGGAGCTGATTTTGTTTTCCCTCTTGATTGTGACCATTCATAAGAAGCTCTTCAGGAGCCCTTTCTTCGGTCGGTCAATAATTAGCGGTGTGTTTTTCCATTTGGGAGCTTGTGCTTGTATTTCCAAACGTAGCATATGGGGACAAGTTTAGGAATGTGAGGCCAGTTAATTAGGAAGTCAAAAGAGAGGCTTTTTAAATGAAACATTTGCTTCAGGATGAAGTAGAGTAAGATCATTTCTCTTTTACTGAGACTTTAATAATATTGCTTAATGTAATGCAATTTTTGTAGTTATGTAAAATGAATTGTTAAATAGAGAGAGCACTAGTGTTCTGTGTGGATGTAGGCTACACTTCATCCCTTTGTAGAGATGCATGGAGCAAAGACTTTCTGACCATCAATATTCCGATGCCAATTTGAGTTGATTCAAATTTCTTTTTAAGACCATAAATAACAACTATAATATTTTAACTGTTTTAACAATGAGGAATACATGGATAAATAAAATAATTAAATTGTAACCAAAAAATAATAATTATAAAAAACAAAGAAAACTTAAAAAATAAACAATAACTAATCAGTTTTACTCCGATAAATTTTAATCATTAATTATGATGATTATGTGACGTCACACTGTGTGTGATGTCAAGATAACCATAGGCCCTATGTGGTATAATTATGACATGTGTCACGTTATAATTATACCACAGGAAAACCGAAAGTTATGGATTTCTAATTGAAAGTTGATAGAAACTCTGATCAACTCATAAGATCCAAAGTACAGATGAAAAAATGACCGGTCTTTTGCATTGGTACAGACGTTTTTTCTCAAAAACTGGTTGTTTGAAAACTCCGACTTGAATTCCCCCACCTTCAAGGAAACACGCTTCAGTAAAGTCCGTTGCTCCTAAATTAACTTCAGCCCCTCTCCTCTGATTCTTTCATCCGGGAGTGAGTGGAAACTTTCATTTTAGACCACCCTCAGACATATCAGCTCCCCTTTTTAGTGACCGCTGTGAAGTTAGCTTGAGGTTGAATACAGGATATTTGCGCTCCACTGCTTCAGTGGCATCTGCCTCCTAGTCAAGCCGATATAGTGAGGCTGATCTGGGGCTGCCACTCCTCCGCCTTCCTCCTCTGGAGTGGAGTGATCAGACGTGCTAGCGAGACTCATGGCCGCTGTATCAGCTGGGAGGAGGAGGGGAGGGGGAAGGCTGTTTGCTTGATGGTGTGCTCTGATTGGAGAATATGAGATATGTGGAAGATAGCATACGCAGAAAGTTAAACCGTTTTCTCATCTCACCGTTTTTGAGCAAAGCAACAAAGCTGATCGATCATGAGCAGATCCTTTGATTGTCAGTGCACAATTGGTCATAACAAATTAATTTGTTGTCATGGCCCTTTTAAGTTACATTTATTTTAAGGAATTATTAGAGGTGGCAAAAATTTTCGTAATTGTGGTCTGATTCCTACTCAAATTCAAATTCAAAGTTGGATTTTTCTAAATGTCTCATCATGAGTAGATCCTACTGCCATAAACAATTAATTTATTTTAGGTCTACAGGACTACATAACAAACTAGTATACTGTCACCTCCCAGTTGTAAACGAAACACTGTGAAATGGCCCACATAGTCCTTAACGAAAACTGATCTTAGCTGATCCGAATCTCAGCTGCAGACCAAGTAAATTGCTTTCTTTCAGACTACACGTCCAACAAATCAGATGTTTCTAATTTTATGTATCAGCCACAGAAATCAGCCTACTAGAGAAGGCTGATTGCTGCCTGAGTGCATGTAAATGTCATGACTTGCTTTTAAAATAATTCATATCATTCATCCTGTGACACTCTTTCAAACAGGAGTCCTTGCAGTTCATTGTGTCTGTATGAAATACATCAGAAAACCTTTTAGGTTCCTAAGGTTTTTTTTTTTAAAGTTATGGATTGCATTAAGATTAAGATATAACTCGCTATGGTTACTATCACCACTATCACATTTCTCTGTGACACTTTTTGCTGTAAGCCCAGTTTAGAAGGTTGATCAAAAAAAAGTTAAATCTCTTTTCTTGGAATTATAACTAGCCTCCCAGTTACTGCAAAACAACAACAACAACATAAAATCAAAAAACAAAACATCCCTACAGCATGATGATGCCTACACCACAGTGGAGATGATGAGTTCAGGGTGATGTGCAGTATCAGTTTGTTTTTCTTTTTCTACATTCTGTTTTGGCCTCATTTGATCAAAGCACATTCTTCCATATGCAGCTACAAGACTGGTGGCAGACATCAAATGGGTCTATTCTGGCTTTCTTTAACAATGATTTCCTTATTGACAGTTTTCCATTAGGCAACGATTGGTGGGGTTAAGAACTACCAGTTGTCCTGGCTGCAGATGTTCCCACCTAAGCTGCGGATCTCTGCAGCCCCTCCAGAGTTATCATGGAAATGTCTGTACCCGCCTGGCTTGTCACTGTAGGTCGACGGCCACGTCTTGCTCGGTCCAAAGAGTTAACGGGGGCCTTGTTTTTCGTCTCACCCTACTTTAAACTCCTACTCTTTGACTTCCTCAACGAGAGCCCGGGTTGTTGGTCCTCACAACCGCATTAAACGTTATCCTGTCAAAACGTGGTGGATTGTATACAAAAACTGCAGTAGCTCCTGTTTGTCTACCCAGTTTATCCAGCGTGCTTCTGCGTGGGTGGGCATGTGTTTATGTTTCTGTAAACAGTGCCAGAGACTGGGTTTTCTCGGCGATGTCTCAGAACGTGTCGGAGCAGCCGTACGAACGGCTTGGCTGCTGAGCGGGAGCGGAGCAGAGGAGTGGGTGGGAGAGAGGATGGGAGGCCTGACCCTTGCAGATGATTCAGTCAATGGTGTAATCACAAGCGTTCCTCCGAGTCTTCAGCGCAAACGGGAGGTTAGCGGCGAGGCCCTTTTTCAGCCTCTTTCATCTGTGTGTCTGTTTAGTGTCCTTCTGGGTTCAGAGTTGCTGCTTTGCTCAGCTGAAAGTTCTGCTGCCTCTCTCTCTCTCTCTCTCTCTCTCTCTCTCTCTCTGTCTGTGTTCGACTGGCTTGGCTCCTACTCAGCAGTTTTATTAACTGATATTCTGTATGTTGTATCATAAACTGGATGGGGCTCCTGCAATAATGATTTCTTTTTATATCATATGCAAATCTGATAATGTTTTATAATGCACATTTATTATTTGTGTTGTGTAATTAATGTTTGAATGCCGTCGTCGTGACACATGGACCTTTCCCATAAAGCTATTGTTTCGGGGGATTTTTTAAAATTTTTTTTAAAACAGCAAAATGAGAAATATATTATTGTTTCATTGTGTTTTTATGACCATCCTTCATTGTATTTTATTATCCACAGTTTGTACTATGCTGGTGGAAAATGACTAATGTAAGCACTGTGCAATTTCCCTTTTTACAATGATCTACTAAGAAATGTTTCTGCTGTTCTCTGTACATATAGTGTACACTTGTCAGTGAATAAATTGAGGGTAGTCTCATTCTATGTAACAATAACTTCTCTTGATTGTGTTGCTTTAACATTCACAGATGGTTTCCCTCCCAGAGAAAGACGCATAATTAGACACAAACAATGAATATCTTATTTCTTGCTGCTGTTCTACTGCCGCTGTACTGATTCAACATTTGAGCTGCTTATTTCATCATTTTAGTTACATTAGCTATTTGTTTTTTTTAAAGGTAAATTAGACTCACAATCTGTCCGTTAGCAGTGTGCTTAGCAGGTGAAACAGTGCCTTTCAAAGTTATTCTAGACTTTATCAAATTTGATCATGTTTCAAAATCACACATTAAAGTATTTTATCTGAATTTTGATAGACCAACACAAAGTAGTGTATAATCATGAAGTAAACAGATGATGGTCCCTGAGCTACAAAAATGTATTCCAAACACTTGATGCATATATTTGAAAAATGAGGCAACCATGCATAACTTTTCTTACACATTCTAATCATGAGATACTTTGTGTTGATCTATCACAGGGTTTACCAAAATTTTCAGCTTGCAACCCCCCCCCCCCCCCCCCCCGCCCCCCCACAAACCTGTTTTTTGAGGAGGAGGGGGGGGGGTTATAATATTATGACTTTATTCTCAGAATGTTCTTTATTCTTTTACACCTAATATTATGGCTTACTTGTTGTAATTTCCATCCCAAAAATTGTATTATGGCCATTGTAGAATTAATAAACAAAATTAATTATTGGACTTGGAGAAGGGAATTTTCACAAAATAAATGTTGAAATTAATTTCAGAAATCTGCCAGGAAAAAAACTTGGATGTTCTATGATGTCAAAAACATTTTCGAGAGAAAAAAAATATTTTCCACAATTAAAGGTGTAAATATCCCATATTAAAACAAGTGCATCTCTAACATTGTGAAATCAGGAATCTGAATCATCCTTTGGATCATCTTGTGACCCCCAGGGTGTCCCAGCCTTCACTTTGGGAACCCTAAGCAGGTACATTTACATTGTAATGGCTGTACAGACGAGAAATATTCAAGGGGACTGAATACTTTGGGCACTATGTCTAAAATCCTCAACTGCGTTGTATACTAACAGAGTAAAATTTTATAAAAGTAGGACTTTTATGCTATAACATCAGGAAGTCGAAGTCAAAGCTTCAACCAAAACTGTACAAAAACACAGGGAAGCTGTTTGTCCATCTCTATAATTTCCACTCCTCATTAGGCACTGGGAGCAGCTGGCCAGGAGGATTTTTGTTGAGAGCTGGATTAACTTCCAGTAACATCCCATGATGACCCTGATGCAAAAGACAAAGTCTGATTTTTTTATGTTTATTTCCAGGGAAAGGACAGATTTTTGATTTTCCTGACAAATCTTCCCTCTCTTCACAGAGGGGCAAGCTTTTGAGAGGATTCATCTGGTCAGCCTAGTAATACTGGAAAACTAGACACGCAACCCAGATATAGACATCCCCTCATCTGTGTGGCACTTTCAGATAGAGGGGCAGCATTGAGGTGAAAAGGAAAAGAGGAGGCCAGAAATGAGAAATTTACTGAGCTCATGAGAGGGCAGAGAGTGGCTTTAACCCCAAATACTACCTCGGATAGAATTTAAAAGCCCCTCTGAAGTAACTCAGCTCTTAGCATCCCTGCTGAGTCACAGTCAGGTTCAGTCTACTTTACCTTTGATTGAGG
Source organism: Fundulus heteroclitus (assembly GCF_011125445.2). Classification (NCBI taxonomy): domain Eukaryota; kingdom Metazoa; phylum Chordata; class Actinopteri; order Cyprinodontiformes; family Fundulidae; genus Fundulus; species Fundulus heteroclitus. The sequence continues at coordinate 31,167,222 of NC_046381.1, read as the reverse complement.
GTCAATGGAACAAATGGAGAGAAATGATCCGGTTTTGGCTCCAATCTTTCCAGTCAGATGCTTTTCAGATGTCCTCAGCTTAGCTGTCACCCTGTTAGATGCAGAAAGGTTTGGATTTCAAACAGGACAAAAAAAAGCCCCAACACCTGATAACTTCCCTAGCTCTAAAGGTACAGTGCCCATTGCCTTAATAGGTGTCCTGGCAGCATTTATGACAATTTATCTGCTCCAGCTCCAGAAAAACATGACACCCAGGTAGATGCGCTTATTTTCGTCCTGTTTCCGGTGCTCTGATTGAATCGACAGAAGCTATCATAGAGGCAATTAAAGCTTGACACTTGCATTCGAAAACCTAACAAATTCCATCCGTCGTGGTTCACTCAGCGGTCAGGCATTGATCAGTCATGAACCAGGGAGATCGATTGAGGTCGGGAATCATGCATTTGAACCCAAAGCATGCATTCTGTTGTTTCTATTTTTTTTTTTTTTTACCAAGGCCAGCGAAAAGCGTGATGGGCATGCAAATTGTGATGTGGAAAAGTTGATATCCATGAGCGACCCAGCAAAACCCAGCAAGGTCGCACTTGGATGCAGACCATTGCCTTTGTATCTAAAACGTCTCATGATTTATGGATTTTCAAGTCGCTTTCTGGAGGTTTCATTCTCACATTTTCTCTCCACAGGTTATGCTTTTTTACATAAACAGTGGATTTTTTTATGTTGTACACCTGCCTTAGTTTGCACACCTTCTGTTTGTGTTCATGTCATCTGGCTGCCTCTAATGCAGAGATGCAACGATCAAAGGTTCATGTTTTTTTTATTTTATTTTTTATGTCCGGTTTTTGTAAAGCTTTGAGTTACTGATACCAAATCTGGTGAATCCCAGTTTCTCTTTAGAAATCCTGTTTTCATCTAGTTTTACTGCCTGAGATATTATTATCCATTATTTATAATTTTATGATATTATTAGGAACAGATGCTCTGTCACACTGTATTGTAGGAGATGAGGAGATTTTGTATAATCTTCTCCTCTTCATAACACGCAAATACTGCAAAACAGTCTTTCCCAACTGTTATCTACTGACACTGACACTTCACCGCTAATCTGATGAACATCCTCAAGATGTATTCAAATTTACTACCTGTGTACATAAATGGCTGACTTACCCTAAAAAAATACAGTTTGCTTTTATTTAGCTTCTTACACCATTGTTGCTTTCCTAAGCCTTCATTTTTTAACACTTCCCTGATACTGAAAACAGCTCACTTTAGGTAGCAACTTCCACACTGGGGTATGGTACATTTAATGAACTGAAAAGGATCACCTTTTTGACTTTCCACAAATTGGTCGGGACCAAGCAAACTAAAATTCATCACATTAACCCATTTCTCCACATCCTGTACTATACTTAAATCCTCAGCCTTCAGCCACTCACCACAGTACTCCAGCGGTTTCTAAAAGGCCTGTGGACCAACGACCATGAAGGAAAAGCTTCAGCGGCTGGTTCGAGGTGTAGTATGAACCAACCTGCATTCATGTCTACTATTTTCCAGTTGCTTCTTGCACGAAGACACTCAGGGAGTCCCTTTAACATTGTTACAGCAAAAGTGACATCACAGGCGCACATCCATCAGATTTATGAAGGTAATCTAAATCCATTAAAACATGATGGGTTTTATCCTCACATAAAGCCAAAAGCTGTATGTTACCATACTCTGCACTATCAGCTCACACACTTAACACTTTGAAGCCTGAGGGAACAGTAAAGCTGTCTGTGGCCCCGCTATGTCCGACCATTACTCAGCCTGAAAGAGCTCTGCTGAGTCTTTAATATCCTCCCTTTTGAATCCCCCCCATCATAATACGTCATAATAAAAACCTTCAGCGATTTCCTCCGATCAGCAGCAGCCGCTGTCGTATGGCAGCTTTTGATTTCATGACTCCACTTTGTATGGTTGACCCCTGCAGGTCTGACCAGTAGACCCCTGAGATAGCAAGTGCTCACGTGTTGATATAGGAAGCAGATGGTGGCTTGTGTGAACTCTCCGTAGGTATAAAAAAAACCTAGTTGACAAGATCAGGGTTTTTTTCCGACCCACCGTCACCTGTTTTGAAGAACCTCCTTCTGATCCAGCCTTGGCGGCCCCGCCGGGACTTAAGAAGCAGAAACCGACTGTGTTGTAGGAAAAGCTGTCATCGTAAATCTCAACAGATGCACAAGAAGAGCCCATTGTGAGGGTCGGACTAAAAAGCACGCACGCGTACCTGTGGGTCCCTCCTTTTCAGCAACATCTGGCGAGTGTATGTTTGGAAAGTGAGGACGGGGTCCTCACTTTCTGACGTGTGTCAGAGGAGGAGGAGGTGGGAGGTTTGGCTGAGTTGCGCATAAAGAAGCTAGCTACTATGATGACGAGCTCAGAGTCAGATTAGAGACATGTTTGCTAAAACAAATGCCGCCTCCAGGTTCCTCCTCTTAGTAAAATTACAGCCAGATTTCTTGGTAAAAGAAAAATGAAACCCCCACAACGAGCATTAACTCATGCCTGTAGCCTGTCTGTGTATTTTCTAGGTGGAGAGGAATTTGTCACCTGCTGAGCAATAAATGATTTCATACAACCAGTATAAATGTGGATGTTTTCCTCTGCCTTAACTGAGGAATTTAAATAGAAGTGAATAAAAATAACAGTCACTGGATGGATTTTAAAAGAGCTGGGTGGAAGACAAACAGAGATGTCACTACTCCCTCAAACTCTGATCATTACTCCCGTCTGGTTTTAAACGTGTTTTTAAATGTTTCTATGTGAACTCCTCAGTGTGAAAAGGAGCAACTATTCCCGTATATTCTTATCTATCTATCTATCTATCTATCTATCTATCTATCTATCTATCTATCTATATATCTATCTATCTATCTATCTATCTATCTATCTATCTATCTATCTATCTATCTATCTATCTATCTATCTATCTATCTATCTATCTATCTATCTATCTATCTATCTATCTATCTATCTATCTATCTATCTATCTATTAAAATATAGCTATTTATAAATATTAAAAGTGTTAAAGATAATTATTAAATGTTCACGTAACAGCAATGGAGGATTAGTGGGAGCCTAGACGTTTGATAAGAACATTTTTTTTATTATCTGACCTTCCCCTCAAAGACCTCAGACTTGACTTGGAGTTGAAAAACAATTACTTGTGGACCTCTCTGCTTCAGACCACAGCTGATTTTCAAATGTGTGCTCTTGTTGAGAATAATTTAAACGGCTTGAATAATTTTGGACAGCAGCAGTAATCAGTCATAGGATGCTAGCTCCCTGGTTTAACTTGTAGAAGTGTACTTTAAAACAAGGCACTTGGAAAATTAAGAAAAAAATTGTATTTTACAAAGCTATAGGTGTCGTATTTCAACTGGAAAATGATCTAGTGCTTTATAATAAAGACCCTCTCCAAGGCTAGAACAGCCTATTTCTCAACATTAACGACAAACAACAAGGACAAGTTTATTTTAGTACAGTTGTTAAACTTTCCCACAGTCAGCTCTGTTGAGACATTCAGTCCCTCAGCTCTCATCAGTGGTGACTGCATTTATATATATATATATATATATATATATATATATATATATATATATATATATATATATATATTTAATTATACTGTAAGTTTTAAATATTTTCAGCTAATTTATATAGATATTTTGACTGTTCCTTTAATTTAAAAATATTGTCTCCAGTTGAATTAAACTTCTACAGTGGGACTACTTGCTATATACAGTAAAACATGCCATAAACTAGTAAGTATAGCTCAGTAAGTTATCTTTAGAAGACATAATTATCAGTGTATTAAACCTCCAGACCACTCAGGTCTTCTGGCTAAAATCTACTCTGCATAACCAGAACAAAACACAGAAAAGCAGCAATTAGTTCATATTTTCCACTTATGTAGGACAAACACCCAAAAAACTGTAAAAGTGCTGAAATCCTGAGTTCCTTTAAACCAAGGTTAAATACCTATTTGTTTAAAGTCAGTTTTAAATGTTAATGTTGAAGTCTGTAGTCCAACTTGTCTTATACTGTATCAGACCTGTTGCTACTGTTCCAATGCAATGTGCTTTCATCTGGAATGTTTTCCCTCTGTCTCTGTAATGTTTTCTTTTCTTTGTAATGCTTTTTTTCATATACAGCAGCTTGAATTGTCCAGCTACTGAAAAATGCTTTAGAAATAAACTTGCCTTGCCTTGCCCTAGATCCCTGGGCCTTATTTCTGCATCAACATCTAAAACAATGGTGTCTGCTCCATCACTGCTCACATCCCCGACAGTATGGCCAGCAAGTGCACGAAGGAAAATCTTCGTCTTCGAAATGTTTTCTGTACTTGTCAGAGCAGAAAATGCTCTCAAATAAATTCCAAATGCAGATTTTCTTTCTTACTCTATTTTAAAGTAACAAAGCTTCATAATATTTGATAATGTTTTTAATAGTTTTATTGGTTGGTTAAATACATGTATTTTGTGTTACATTTTATTTTTAACTCAGACCTTACAGCTGAATTTTCACTTACAATAAAATATGAATATTCATGTTAGGCAAATATTTACTCCCTGTGTCAGACTCTTCTAAAAACATAGACAAAAATTAAACAAATTAAATTCTATTCCATATCTATTGACTAATTTTTATGTCTCTTAATTTGGTTTCAATGTTGTATTTACAGATAAGTATTTTGATCAAGAGCTAGTTTTGTGGAATATTTATTTTTATGAATCAGAAAAAAGATTTGAAAAACTTGAGGGTAATTTATTAGAATAAAACAACCACAATCTCTCTCAACTGTTTCATTCTTTTCGGGGGAAAACATGCTTCAGTTCCTCAGATTAGCTGAACTAAATGACGCCACAAGATTGTTGTAAAATGCTGTCGTTTTTATTTACTTTTTTATGTTTGTGAATAAAGTTATTTGTTTTTATCTTCACCCCGGGTGCCCGAGTGTGTGGAAGTCTGACTGGGAACATGCTAATCATGCGCTGGAAGGTCAAAGTGAGCCCACCAGCTTATCTAACACAACACTGCTGATCCCAAAGCACACCATGAAATTACGTTTCCTCAGGCCAAAACAGGGGCCGAGCAGGCTACAGCGGTCCCCTGACAGCTTGCCTCTTCCTGTCCCAATTTAACCAGAGGCCCTTTCCCATTCCACCACCCATGGAGCGTCACACGCCGCCTGGTACAGACCGCAGCCCCGAGGGCGACAGCAGCCGAGGACTTCCCTGCAAAACAAAGGGGGAACAATCAAGATGGCACATGCAAACATCGGTGTCTCGTAAAAAAGGTCAGACGTAATATTTTTATGTTCACTCCGGCGGTGTTTGAGGTCACAGTGAAGTCTTGCAGCTCAGTACAAGCAACTCTCTTTAGGGTTTTGGCTTCATTTACAGTACGATTTTATAACGCAGACAACTGCTTTCATTAGTCTCCCGAGAAGCCTTTCATATGAAGCTTCATCAGTGTGGTGTAATTTAGGCCAGTAGAATTGTGGGTGCATTTTGTTCTTGTTGCTGCTATGCTTAGTTGGTGTGCAGCTTTTGAGCAGCCATGGACTGTTCTCTGGTGAACACACACACACACCCCTTACAAAATGTCCTCACAATTCCATCTGTCCACACAACGTTGGTCCACTGTCAAGTTTTGGTCCTCACAAAGATAGCTATACATGCGCACACACACACACACACACACACACACACACACACACACAAACACACACACACTTTGCTTTTCAAGCAGCTCGTCAAAGAGCCGGATTGAAAACAGAAGGTGTTTTGAGAGCTGTTTGATTGGCAACATGTGTTGAAAGAAACCGTCGGGAATGGCAGCAGTTTCTTTTCCATCAGAGGGAAGCCTTTGATTCCTCGCAAAGTCTCTTTGAGGCATCTGTCCCGCATGAGGCGTCTTCTAAGGCACACAATGCAATTTGCCCCACACTGTTTCATGCGAGCAAAGAGAGTCAGCAGAAGTTCACTGCAGGGATTCGCTTTTGGTTTGAGGGGCGAGAGAGGAAATGCGGAACAAGAAATAAAACAGACAAACACAGTCATCTGGTATTTACGTGCGGACAAGGAATCGCACACACTTGACCCGCTTTGAAATGGTAATGTCTTGTTTGAAGTGTTTCCGGTAAACAAAGTAGCTCTGTAAATGCAAATATGTTGAATGTTTTTTTTTTCTCCTTATGATCTTTGCACCTAAATCAAGGTTGTTTTCATTTTCAACATCAAATAAATGATTGTTTTTAAGTTTAAATCCTCTGATTGCATTGACAATCAGAATTTCAATTCTTTATGCGCCAGCCTTCTCCATCTTCAACTTTAATGAGAATTATGTTTCAGCGAAGCAGTTTGTGCTCCTATGACACCAAACAAAAGCTTGCTTTCTTATTACAGAAGAATGGTTGAGCAGTTTGCAGTTCTCATAACTTATCTGTTACAGAATGTTCACTGCCTTGCAAAAGCCTCCACATTCTTTGATTTATTTTGTCTGTTTGTCAAATTAAAACCAAAAAATGTCAACATATTTTAACAGAAAACTTAACTGAAAGTCCAATACAAGCATAATTATGAAGTTGAAGGAAAATTACATGTTTTTTTTTTTTTAAACAATCTGTAAATTCTGGTGTGCATTTGTACCTTGCATCAATGGTTCAAGTCTTCTGGACGATTTCTCTACCAGCTTCTATACAGGCAGCATCTGGAGAATTCATTTTGTTGCCTATTCTTGAGCTCAAGCTCAGCAACATTGGGCGGCGAGGTAGGGTAGTTGTCTTCCTGAAAGGTAAACCTCTTCTGCAGTCTCAGATCTTTCGCAGCCTGAAACCAGCTCTTTTCCAGGACTGTTTAGAGTTCAGTCCCATCTGCTTTCCCATAAATTCCGCCCATCTTTTCTGTCCTATCATCATCCCCACAGCATGATTCTACCACCACCATGTTTCACTACAGGGATGGTGTTTGCAGGTCCCCTAGATTCCAGATGGACGTATGGAGGCGGGTGAAGCTCTGCCGAATGAAATCCATCTGGTGAGAGTCAGGTTAGCTTTAAGCAGCTGCACAACTTTGCTCCCTGACCTTTCTGCTGTGTTGCAAATGCTCTCTGTTCGCTGAAAAATCTCAAAAGAACATCAGGATTTAATCTGAAATTAATTTACTGACATTCATAACCCACTTACTATTTTGTTGACCTCTGAGGGCAACTAGCTTCAGTGGACTCCAATCTTGAGTAGCTTGAGCTAAACACCAACATGCACCACATATTTCAGGGTTTTATTTGCTAAAGAAAATTCAAAGACCACAAAGGATTTCCTTCCACTTCATGATTATGTGCTAGTCTGTGTCAGTAGTCCCAATAAACCACATTGAAGTTTGTAATGTCACAAAATGTGGATGATTTAAAGCGGTATGGATCCTTTCCAGGGCGCTGGATATTGTTTTGTCATTTCCGCTTTCTTTACATCGACACATGCACATTGAGTCAATGACCACGTTGCTCTGCCTCTCCATCCTGGGTAATAAGAGACACGGCACTCCCACATTGTTCAATATTTATGCATTTATGGATTTATACAGAACACGCACGTTCTGCAGGGGAAAGAACAGGATGGCTCAAGCAGAGCGGCTCTGTTGAAAATCTACATGGGAATAAATCCTATAATCTCTAACCGGTTTGCACACAAGACTGGCTCAGAGCAATTACTCTAACAAAGAAAGTCTTCCCCCTCCCGTTCTCCTCCCTGCCTTTAACCACCCTCTCTCTGCCTTGTGTCAAATTAATCCTCTGAACTGTCCTAAAGATCTCCGCCTGGTCCCCGTTTTTTTTTCTTTTCCTGCAGCGAGTGTAGCCACCCTGTCTTTTTAAGATGCGCCGCCCGAGAGACGGGATTGGCCCCTGAATGAAACAGCTGCCAAGAATTCCCCATCTCACTGCCCGCTTTCTCCCTCTTTGTCTTACCTGACCCCACCCCACCCCCACCCTCTCACAACCCTCCACTCATCACCCAACTTCACAGGAAAAAAAAAAAAAGAAAGGGAGCTACGCAAAAGCCTTATCTTCTCTCTGTGGGATCCTCACAGGTGCTGAGTGATGGAAGCCTGGGAGGCGAGGAGAGGAAGAGGAAGAGTGGATTTAATAGGGGAAAGCTGAGGTTCCTTTTTAGACGAGCAGCAGGAGGGGAAGGCGAAGTGGGACAGCAGATTATCTAACGATGGAAGGAAGGGGGGTGGGAGCTTGACACCTGTAGGGGGGTTTGGGGTGGGGTGGGGGGGGCTCTCAGGGATGGGGTGACCATCTGTTGCAGTCACAGGCACTGGAGATGGGAAGCACTGGGAGCCTTCAAGCCAGTCCAAAAATGTTAATGGTTTCCGCCTGATGCATGTATGTGGATGAGCGCTCGCCACCTGACTGCAAATGCATGCCTCACACATGCCCCTGCTTTCTCTATGCGTTCGCTGCGTGTCGGGGTTTAGTGTTATCACCCTCAGCCATTGGTTGTCTCCTCATCACCATGCCAGAGTTTCATTATTGTTTCATTATTGTATTATTGAGTCTCTGTTTAATTGACCTGGTAGCATAAATGCCCCCAAACCAAACAATCTATACCCTAAATGACTCTAATTGGATTTTTGCTCTGTTTTTGTTTTAAGCATTAATCTGAATTTGATTGTGGATGCAGCCAAGCAAGGATGATGAATTGTTTGTTTCACAATAGCTGCCACACAGCAAGGTTACAGAACTTCACTTTTAAAAGAACAAGTGGGTCCAATGTAACTTTCAGAGGCATTGTTCAGGGCCAAGGTTATTGACTTATTTCCCACAAGCATTTCCCACAACATTAGATCGACAATTAACTTGTACCCCTCCACCGATCACATAAATCTGATTAAATGTGGGTCTTCTAATTCTTACACTTTCCCCACAAACAGTTAACAGAGTTTCTTAAATAAACGGAAGGCAGCACTATACCCAACCAGCTTATTCTGGCTGTAAGAAGTGCCAATTAAACAAAGGAATGTAGTGATGGGCTGGTTTGACATTCCACAGGTTATTTTTTTTTTTACTGCCAGTCATTAATAAAAATAAAAAAGATTCTGTGGAATTTAGGCAAAGAGATTAGAGGTAAAACTGCAGAACATGAGCTACTTGAATAGAAAAGCCCTTGAAAAACAAAAATGCAAACAGTGTATTTCTTAGCAAAAACATAGCTTATAAAAACCTGCTAAATTTATTTGTGTTGCATAACATATATGTTTTAGCCTTATGTGCTAATAATCTTTGTCAATTATTGTCATTCATGGACTACAGACTGCTAACAGTTAGTATAAAGAAGTGGATGTTCACTTTAACTATAGATATGACCAAATGGAAGTCTCACTGTTTTAACCCTGTATTCAATATCTTCACATGATTTTCGTAACAAAATACACCTCAGACATCTTTATACACTACCTGTTAAACCAGTTTTATCATTATGAAGGCACTTATTCCTTATCAAAATAAAATTACTTTAATTTATATTCATTCACAAATCCAAAATTCTCTCATTTACCAACAGTGTGACTCACTCATGATATTGTAATTTACAGGTTTTAAATGTTGATTTAGGATATTTTCCTGTCCTGTTCTTTTAGTGATCCTCCGACCCACTGTGAGGAGAAAAGCCTCCTACACATAAAATGTATGCAAATGTAGGATTGTCTCAGACTTTTCTATCCTGACAAAGAAAAATCCGAGTTGCACTTAAAAATTGTGCAAAAGGCCTTTTAGATGTCCATCTAAATTGCAAGCCAGTTTGTTTGTGTTTTAATTCATATTATATAATATGTAATTTGTCAGAAATCCATGGTTGGAGGGCTTCAGAGTTTTTTGTGTACATGTAGCTGTCAGTTACGAGGTCAAAGTTAAAACAAAATAGATAATTTTAGGCTCCCTATAATGAAGGGGCTTCTGTATTTTTACTATAATACAATCTAAAAAAAGTAAAAAAAAAATAAAACAACTTGACTTATATTCTGAATCTAAAGATGTTTTGAAGATTTCTCAATTGAAAATGTCTGGAGTAATGTGGAGTTCCAAGCTTTATAGACCTGCTGGCGACCTGCTGGCGAGGCCTCGTTAGAGCTTAGATTCACATGGAACTGATCGTTCACAGGAGAAATGTTGTGGTCACATGCATGGAGGTGTGAGTTGGGGTGAATCTTGGCAGGAGCCAAACCTATAGCTGTGTTGTAAGTTTTTGAAAGCTGAAACAGGTAAATGGCTTCCTTCACACCTCTCTCAAACACCCCTCTTCTCTGTCCAAAATGTGAACATTTTTGTCCTCAAATGAGCGTCCTTTATCCTTGAGGTGCAGGCGGATGGCTGAGAAAGCTTCTTGGATGGGAAGCCAAACGTCTTCAGCTTCAGAATAGAAGTCCAGTTATTTTATATTTTCACAATTTTTGGTATGGATCATGACCTAGATGACTGAGAATATTCACCAACATTTTGCTGTAATAACACTATAGTTTTCTCTACTGCTCACCTAACACATACTAGCATTGGGTTTGCCTTCTGGCGGTGGTCAGAGAGCCCTGTGGAAGCCCTGCTTGTCTGACAGCCTTGCTTGTCAGTCTGACCCAGGGCCGCCGTGACTATAATGTAGCTCACCACCATCAGTTTGTGAATATGTGAGTGACGGATTGTAGTGTAAAGTGCTCTGGGGTCCTCTAGACTTGATTAACCACTATACAAGTACAGACCATTTACCATTTATTTACCATTGATGTCTTGGGTACACAAACAATGTCCCCCATTAAAGCATACGATATAAACTTTGGAATATAGACATTTAGTCTCCTGTTAATGGATGGGGCTTAAGCTAGACTTTTTATAGGTTTATATTCAGTGGTCATTTTGAAAATGGGGGAAATTTACAAATCACCAAGACCCTAAAATATTCTATTAGGGTTTCCTTACAGTTGAAGAAAAATAATTTTCCTCTAAATTGTGTCACATTAACATTAGTTAAAGTTATGTTAGCAGCATCGAAATCGCAAATATATATAATGAACGCAATACCTTTACAAACCCTTATAACCCAACATTGAATCTTTTTCTACAACCGCGTGTGCCAGAGACTGTGCTTTGATACAAGACGTCATCCTGACGGTCCAGGCCTGCTTTCTTCGGCCCTGACAGGGAATATGTTTAATGGTGACAGTGTTTTGTTTTTCCCTGTCTCCGGGGAGAGATAATAGGGACCGCCCCCCCCACCCCACCTCAGAGGCAAGCGGGCCAGAAGAGGCTCTGTAAACATGAGAGAATGAAGATTAATCACACACTGGAGATGGTGTTCCCACTTTAATAATCAGTATTGATTACTGTCACCTTACATCTGCAGCAACAGCTGCTGCGAGGTGGGGCCTGTCGCCCCAGGCTGGTCCACCTCACACTCCCACTATTAAATTGTAGTGTACTCTGTGGAGAATTACAGGTTTAGAATGCTATGCACACCACTAAATATTCTTTAGTGTCTATCAAACAGTAAAGCTACACAGGCTCACCTGAGATGTATTGCTCCACGATGTAAACCCCAGCTTAACCACATGAGAGCAAATGTTCTAAAACATTATCTAAAGCTTCATTAATCCAATAACGAAACTATAGAGAAGACAATAACCAAATAAGGAGACATGCATCCATCTAATGCATTATCAGGTGAAATAAATGAAAAGGAATGGTACTTGAACTAGAAATGACCCTCTTGAGCTGTAGTTTGCCTCCATCTGTTCCCATTTTAGACATGAAACATGCTTCTGCTGCTAACATCTACATTTACCCACTTTCTAAACCCACCATAGGAGCTCTGTACACTCTACAATCATCAAAGTTACAAGACAAGAGAAAACAGTGTTGTGTCACAGAATTATTATGGAATGAAAACTTTTTTAAGTCCTGAAGAGAATTGCAATACAGTCAAACATTTTGACATATGTTTAGCGTCTATATTTTTTTCTATTTTTTTTCCAAGGGTGTTTTCATCTTTGAAGTGTTTTGTCGATTTAAAACAATCTTTGGTTTCTTTTACCCCATTGGTGGGGTCGTTTGTGTAGATGTAAAGACAGTGATTATCACAGCGGCACCAGAGCAACTGTACCCAGACCATCTTGGCCTGGTTCCAAATGAACTCCAGAACAGTTTGTTTAAGGCAGTGGTTCCCAAACCTTTCTAGGTGGGCCCCCCTTTGATCTAAAAGAGAGCTTTTGCGCCCTGCTCTAACCAATCTTTTCAACAGTTGAACAAAGAAAAGCCAACTGCAGTGAAACATAACAATAAAATAAACTGCAATCTTATTTAAATAAAAATCTTTTAAAGTATAAATTCCTAAATTCCATTCCTCCTCATCTGTATTCTAATGACACGTGCATCTCCCTGCTCTCATATTTTAATGACAAAATTCTGAATATTCATCAGATCTTCAGTTCTGCTTTTCCTCCCACCTTCTCTTTTGAGCCCCCTCCCATCTCTTATAATCATTCTATCTCCTGTTTTGCTCCTCTGAACATGGCCGCCATCTCAACTATCATCTCCAGCTCCAAATCCTCTACCTGTCTCCTTGATCTCCTTCCCACTGTACTTGTTAAATCCTGCCTTTCCCCTCTGCTCCCTCGCATTACAACTATTATTCACTCCTCCGTGATAACTGGAACTGTTCCCACTGCATTTAAAGCTGCAGTCATCACTCCAATTTTAAAGAAACCTGGCTCTGACCCTAATAATTTCAGTAACCTCTGCCCCATATTGAGCCTTCCATTTATCTCAAAATTCCTCGAAAAAATAGTTGCCTCTCAAGTTTATGTCCATCTTACTATCAATAATTTATATGAGCAGTTCCAGTCTGGGTCTCACCCCAGCACCAAAACAGCCTTAAAGAAAAAAACCAATGATCTTCGCTTGGCTTTCTCTCCCTCCTGATACTTCTTTATCTGAGTGCAGCATTTGATACCATTTCACACTCCCTCCTCCTCCAGAGACTCTCTTCTATTGGTATTACAGGTACACGCCTCTCGTTCTGTTCATACCTACCTGGCTGCACTCAGTTTATTCAATTGGAAGCCTTCCATTCCACTCATTCTCCTGTTTCTTCTGGTGTCCCCCAGGGCTCTGTCCTTGGCCCACTTCTGTTTATTATTTATCTTCTCCCCTCGGGTCCATCCTTCACCACTTTAATATCAAGTTTCACTGCTATGCCGATGATACACAGCTTTACCTATCCTTCCAAACATCTGTGCCATAACCCCCCCCCCCACCCCTCCTCTTAGGTCTCCCACAGAAAACCCTCAATAAACTTCAGTTGGTACATAATTCTGCTGCCTGTATCATCACCTTAACCTCCTTTTTCCAACACATTACACCTGTTCAACAACAGCTACACTGGTTTCCCATTCAATTCAGGATCCAATTTAAGTCACTCCTCCTTACTTTAAAGGCCATACTTAACTTTGCCCCTTCTTATTTGTCTGAACATCTCCATATTCACACCCCCTCTGGCTCTCTCAGGTCTTTCTCAAGAGCATGGGTGGCAGAGTAGTTTTCCTATTCTGCCCCCCAGCTCTGGAATCAACTGCCTCCTGACATCTGCAATGTTGACTGGCTCTCTCATTTTAAAGTCGCCTCAAAACTTACATTGTTAAAGCTGCCTACTCTCTATAAATTTTTTTATTTTGTATTTGTTTTAGACTATTGATGCTTTGTTGTTCTATTACCATTTGTTTGGATTCAATTTTGCAGTGTCCTTGAGAGTTATGAAGGTATGAAGGGTGTTTCCCTAAATGCATAAAATAAAATGTATTAATTGTTTTAAGTTTAACTGTCTATTTCACTGTGTAATTGAATTCAACATTGCCACCTATATATATATATATATATATATATATATATATATATATATATATATATATATATATATATATATATATATACACAGAGAGAGAGAGAGAGAGAGAGAGAGAGAGAGAGAGAGAGAGAGAGAGAGAGGGGGATATTTGGGCTGTCGTTATTAATGTGTTAACTTTTTTAGACCATGGCGCCGACATTTTTTTTTAACTCGTGTTAATCTATTAATGCTTTTTTCCCCCACTGCACTTTCCGGGCTGTGTTTTTTTTTATCCTCGTCGCTTTACGTAGTTCCAAGAATGCTGGAAACTAGCAAAACAGACCCGCGCTTACAATAGCCAATTCCCTTTATTCCATGCTTCTTTTTTTCAAAAGTTGCATCTGAATTTCATGAGTTGCGAGTTGCATTTTTTGGGCTTGTTTCTGAAAGAGAAGTCGCTTCTTTGGGCTCTAAAGTAAGTGACACTGCTGCACTACAGACATAGTGATTATAACCAGCTCAAATATCCCTCCGCCTCATAATGCGCTGCAGTTCATCCTCCTCTAGACTGACATAGGAGTGGAGGGAGTAAAGGCAGGAAGAGCAACTCTACCCCATTTTGAGCAGAGATTGGTTCTGAAGGTGATTTTTTTACACGCTGATAACATTGCAGAAACCCAAACCATGAAACACTACTGTAATGCTTATTAATGTGTTGTCTTTTTTGTCTATAAAATGTAAAATTAGTATTACTTTATATGTAAATGCCTAATACCATTTATATATTTGTTTAAGAGGCAAAAATAAACATAATATGTCCATATGATATTTTGGAATTAAATTTGTATTTATTTACACATTGTGTAAACATCAGGACGTTATGATTAATGATTTAGCAATTATTGGCCAGAGTTTAACATTTTACTCCCGCATTCAACCAATAAACAGATGTGGTTTGTTTGTATTACCAGGGTTTAGTTACCTGGATATTGTCACTGACCATGTCCATCTCTTTATGGTTACAGTATACCCATCAGGCGATGCCTACTTACAACAAGGTAATTCACAGAATCACAAAGTTTGGAGCACAGAGTTTCTGTGCAAAAACAGAGGTACCGCCTCTCAGTTCAACGCAGCAGTGGTTCTCAGTCTTGGTCATCCAGACCCTGCATGTTTTAGGTGTTTCCCTGCTGCCACTCACCTCACTTAAATAGATTGGCGATTAACAGGTTTCTGCAGCACTTGGTGGCATGCTGAGGAGATAATGCAATTGCGGGAATTGGGTTTGCTGGAGCAGTGACACATCTAAAACATGATGGACAGTGGCCCATAAGGATCATGATTGAGCACCACTGCAAAATAGCAACTATGAGATGTGGTGGAAGGGAAGATTTGCATGATGGATGTGCAACCATAAAGGCTGCATCACCTGCTAGATGTTAACATGTACACTTGGATCAAGATCAGAGGACTGCGCTTGGCACTTTTGAATCTGTGCCACATGAAATCATGATAGTTATGAGGACGAGAAGGGGGTCTGACACAGTACGAGCAGGTAATAGTGAGTTCTATTCCATAATGTGGCTGGTGAGTATATATCTTTTTAGTATAGATTTTTTTCCTTAAATCATTTAGACATACGCCTTATATAGTTTAAGCAAGAGCCAGAAATATGTTGTGATTTTTTTTAAAGGTATGTTACGAGAGGAAACCACAGAATTCCGACAGCTGGGAAACTTTCTAGTGCCGCTTCAGGAGGTAATGAAAATGAATTGGTGGATGGACCTACAGAATTCCCAGTAGGACCTTGCTCGCTTAATTGTTTGACCAATTCTTCATCTTGTAAATGTCCCCTTCTGACCGTAGTAACCTGGGAAATCAATGTCCTATAACAGCATTGATTTGATTATCTACAAAAGTGACCCTGCAACATCGGCTATGGGATTTCGGTTTACATTTAGGAAAAAAAAAACTAGAGTGACTGAAAAGTGGAAACAATGGTATTTTCATCCTCGCAAACTTTTAATAATACTGATGCCGCGTCAACGTCTATCATTACTGGAACATGCTAGTACTGCAAGAATGTTTCACCCGTGTTAAAAAAATCTCACACTAAACCTTTTAATTACCACTGAGAGAAAAAAGTTTGTAAATGAGGGTTGTCAAAATTTCTGTATGACCTTCAGTTTTCCACAAATGTCCCTCATGTGCAAATGAAAATGCAAGTATAGTTTTTTTCCATACATACCTATCTGTAAGTATGTGTATATAGGTTGTTTTGTTCTCTATATATCTTTTTCCAAAACAACACTTCAAGCTAATACCAAACGTGTTGGTTAAAAGGGTGACATAAAATCTGTTGGAGATTCGGCTACCATACTGAGAGAAAACTGCTGTAACTAATTATATAAGGTGCACATACAGCAGGGACATTTGGAAAAAGTAGTTCACAGTTTAATATACTAATTTTAATCTGTAGACATCAACAGATGTTTTGTGCTGAAAAGGGACAGACAAATAACTGAAAAATAAACCTGGCAATACTGAAAAATAGCACATTTTATTTGCCAAGACTAGTTTACCAACCCTGGCACGCTGTCCTACATGTTTTAGATGTTCCCCTGCTTCAACTTGTGTTAAAATACAGTTTAAGTTTTAAAAGCACTCCGCTGCTTTGAAAAAAAAACAAAAAAAAAAAAAACAATAGAAAGACGGTTTAATAAAATTTGGAAACCTACAAAAGTGTCTCTCACTTCGGTGTTGTTGGTATTAATCCACGCTTGTCAAGTTTTGACTTTATCTTCTTTTATTCCTTCTGGCTGTACTGCAGCCTGGAAAGGCTGTCCGGCTCTGTTGTAGATGGGTAAACAAATCAAATATGTATGGTCTCTTGTAAACCCAAGAATTTACCGCAGCACATCCAAAAATATTTTTTTTTTTCAGGGTTAGGATGATGACGCCATGGTGCAGAGAGCAAAATAAAAAAAAAAAGAAAGAAATAAAAACAACTTCAGTTATAAGTGACCTTTGACCTAGGGCTGAGGCATGCGATACTGAGGGGGATTTTCACTGACAGGGGTTTTGTCAGTGATGAGAACAGAACAGCAGTAGGGTTTCTCTCAATGAGAAAACAGAACGGTGTGACCCCAGGGCAGCCTTTCTCCCCCTCCAGAATCTGGGCGGGGGCCGGGGGGGGGGGGGGGGGGGGGGGGGGGGCTGTGAGATTGAAAACCGATGGGGAGTGCTTGATTGACATCTCTACTGTGTCGACCTGACTGAGCACACCGGAGGGAAAGGTTATATATAGGTGGTAAAAATGTGTTACGTGGTTAATAGCAGGGATTAGTTAATAAAGACGATTGATTGTACTGGACTCAGCAGAAAATGAACAAGTGAACTCACAGATCGCACTTGAGAGCTTTGTGTACTTTGCAAGTCGTGAAGTTGTGCTTTGTTTCCAGCTTATTGTGCCGGAATGGCTGCGCAATCATGTTGTCATGTTTAAGCACCAGAGCCCATGCTTGACTAAGGTCCATTAAAACTATTCAGAGTTACACCTTGCAGATAATTATGCGGCAAAACAACAGATCAATAAAAGCGGTTGTTCGAAATCACTCGGAAAGGGGAACTCATTCATGCTATTTTTTATTTTATTTTATTTTTTTGTCCGCAAACCATCCAAGGACAGAGAGCAAGGCGTTACATTGTGATGATTGTTGCTTCGTGCGAACTGTACGGATGACGAAGCCCCTCCCATCTGCACTTATTGAGTGTGCACCATTATTCATGCGCTCGGAGGATGCTGCAGATGCATTCGCAGCTGAGTGCATTAGAGGATGGATCTGCAAAGACCCTGAGATATACCTCCTTCCTGCTGAGTACATGATTACATTATTAAAACTTGCTTTGAATTATTCCAGTGATTTCCTGTTAGCACAGGGGAGGGAAGTTATGAGAGAAACAAATAACATAAACATAAAGGCACCTTGCCGTTTTATAACCAAGCGCCACGTCTAATGGGCCTGGAAGCCCAACATCGCAAAGAAAATTAACAGAAAGTTTTAAATGAATCTGTACTTTATGCATTTTTTACCTTTCCCCATAAAAAGGCATTTTTCAGTTGGGGAAAAATCACAGAAATGACAGAATTCTTGTCGTTTCTATTGTTTGATACATTTCAACGGACTGAGGAACACTTCTCCTTCTCCTCTCCGTTGCTACCAAGTGTACTGATTGACGGGTCTGCCATCACTCATATCAGGAATCAATCTGGGATTTAGGGTCAGCGTTCTTGACAGCGTTGGATTCGTTTGCTAGCAGCTCCAGGTGTGAAATGCCTGGACGTGTAAGATGAGAAGGAGGGGGTGTAATTGTCTGTCTTTCCACTCTGCTTATCCGTGCTCCTGATCATCCTTGTGTGGATGTAAAATAATGTGCTCCTGAAGTGTCGGAAACATCTATCAGCATGTCTAATGGAGACCTCGGTCAATGAAAAATGCATCAGCTGATTCGCATGCGTGGCGGCGAAACAACTCGTCGAATTATTTATGGCCGGGGCCGTGCGAAGAACAGGGAGGCAAGCAGTCATTGTAATTTGTTTTTTTTTAATATTTTCAGTGACCCGTTGCCGCGGTGTGACAGAGAAATGAGAAGCGGCTCGGTTCTAACAGATGCTATCTCACCTATCTAAGACAAAGGGGCCAACAATCATGTTGGTAGGTGAAAAAAAAAGTAGCAAATAGATAAATGTGAGTTATTTTTGAACATGGCTGCCTTTGTGGAACACATGAAATACATTCTGAACAGCAATTCATTCTCTGCATTTGAGTCTCAGTTGTGTTTAATAAGTCAGGCAGTTGTTAGCTCTTTGTCACCTTTCAATCAGCACATAAAACAGCGTATCCCCGTTTTTGTAGAGCAGAACTATCCGTCCGTCCATCCCCCTTTTGTCTTCCTTCCATCTGAAATTGGGTTGTAGGGTTAAGAGGTCAAGTGGGAAACCCGGGCATCCCTCTCCCCCCAGGGACCTTCTCATTTACAGGCCACAGCTGATATATATGGTACCTCGATTGAGTCTGGGTCTGACGTCTCCTCCAGGCAGGAGCCCACAGTGTTTGCAACAACTAAAGATGGTCTTAAAAACCATCACTGCTATTTCACACTCCTGCAGGGGCCTCACAAAGTACCTCAGGGGACAGTACTGTAAGACTGCTCAGATCCACAAAGCACTTGGACTACACGGCCAAACTTCCTGTTATAAAGGTTAAAAACAAAGTTTTAAGTTAAGCAACAAGAGCTTAGTCTGTGGAAAATAATGGTGCATTTTTACTTAAAGGAGAATAAAATCAAAGGCTTAAACTTTTGACTTTAACATTAAATTGTTGCTCTGATGAGGCTCTTAACACATGACTAAACAGGCATAAGCACCAATTTCTGTGCTTCCCTACATGAGAAAGGCTGGTTGTGGGAATGGAAACAGGTTAGGTGGTATTATGGGACTGGATTAAGCTCCCTGAAAATATCATGAAACTTTGGGCACACCATTATGATCCTCATCAAATGTATAGATGAGTAGTTTGCAGAAGAAAAACATTTGTAATAATCATACCAAATGAGCTTGCTTGCTATTTGTTTCAAGGAAGCTGCACACCACTTCTTTAAACCGATACAGCCGATTAGAAAGCAGCTTTGATGCAAAGCAGGTGGGTTGAAGCTAAGTGAAATTCGGTGGATTTTAGCCCTCTAATATGTAAACCTGGGTGCATGCATTTATTTAACTGTGTCAGATTTTACATTTAAAACTGACATCTACTGAAATGGGAGGATTTCTGCATGGCACACTGACTGACTTTGGGCGACAATAAATAACCTTCTCTTTTGATCGTTATTCAGCGTCTTCATTTAAGCGCCACTATATAAATGAAATTTGAAGTGTTAGTATTAAATACCTTTGCAGCCGATTAAATGTAAAACCATCAGGACAAAGTTGCTCCGAACTAGTGTATGTGTTAATTGTATGTTGTCATGGTGACAGAGAAAGATATGAGACAGCCAACTTCCAGACACGGTGCTGCGTTATCTTGAAACAGAGGAGTGATCTAGGTTAATAAGAGTTGGCATTGTATAATGTGAAAGATGGTGGTTATTAGCTGCAGACTGACACAAAGTGTTGAATGTCTTAGATTTTGGGCCTGGCAACAGTTTTGCACAATTTTAAATGCTGTCCACTCCGCCTACTCAGTATACTACTTATATACCAGCTACGACATGTGCAGGTATATAAACAGTGCAGATTTGATAAATGCTCTGTCATCAAGCTAATCCTGCTTCATTCTGTGCTCCTTTGATAACAATCATTGGAAACAATGGTCCAAAACAGAAATCCAAGACCCCAAACCCATCGACCATACCTCTGAAAAACTATGAGGCCATACATCTTGTGTTTTCCTCTCTAAATGTCAGCCTCTTCTTTTCACTGCCGTAGACTCTACCTGCTCCGTGTGAAACTCCTGGGAGACTCTTTATGAATTTCATGGAGGATATTCTCTATGTACTGTCTTTGTTATATTTCATTCTGACAGTAGTGCTTGTCCTCCCTGTTGATTTCTTTTTCCTGCTTTTTTTTCTTTTTCTTTAAATATCTCTCTGTGCTTCCAGGGGCGCGGCATCCAGATCCCTGGCAATCCACCTGACAAACATGATTCTTACCAGACTTGTCATTGACAGTGTAACCTTTGTGGGTTTGTCCTCTACTGTTTTTCAGATCACTGGGTTTGCCAGTCAGAAACCACTCAGTTCAAAATGCTGCTTTCACAAAGCTCTCCTTGATGGTGTTTATGAACCCTTTTCCCATCAAGTTGTCTCCTGTCTCGGTCAATATCTGAAAGACAAGGGACTATAAAGCTCCTCATAATGCTCTAAAATTGGCATAGCTAACATTTCTATTCATCTACAGACTAAACGACTGTCACATACCATATTTACATGCATGCCATACCTGTCATGATTGCAAAACAATCAGTCAGTCAGTCAGTCAGTCAATCAATCAGCTTTATTTCTATAACACATTTTAAAAGTGCTGTACATTACGACAAGAAAAGGTTAAGAAAAAAAGTTAAAAACATACACACATAACATCTAAAGCCAAAAAACAGGTTCACAGCAGGATCATAGTGTATTAAAAGCCAAGAATGAAAGGTGTGTTTTTAAAAGAGATTAAAAACAGGAAAAGAGGAGGTCTGTCTGATACTCCAGGGTAAATAATTCCATAACTAAGGAGCAGCAACAGCAAATCATCTGTCAGCTCTGAGCTTCAGCCTAGTTTTAGCAGCAGCAGCTGATCAGATGATCTAAGGGATCGGGGTGGACAGTAAGGCTTCAGCAGGTCAGATGAATATGGTGGAGTAAAGTTGTTCAAACATTTGAAAACAAATAAAAGCGTAAAATTAATTCTGGGAAGTGGGAGTGATATGCTCGCACCTATGGGTCTGAGTTAACAAACTAGCATCAGAGTCCTGCACAAGCTGCAAAAGGTCTGGCTAATGCCTCTATACAGTGCATTACAGTAGTCAAAACGAACTGTGATAAAAGCATGGACTAGTTTCTCCAAGTCAGGTCTTGCTAAGATCGATTTCACCGTTGCTATTTGACAAAGTTGATAGACTTTTCTGAACAACACTGCTGATCTGTTTCTGAAATTCGAGTCAAACTTTACCCCCCAGATTGGTGACACCGTCCCTGAGATAGAATGACAGTGAGCCAAGATCTACGCTTGGGGAGGGACAGCAACTCAGTCCAAACAACATAACTTCTGTCTTGTTTTCATTTAGACTAAGGAAGTTAAGAGAAAGCCATGCTTTAATGTCTTTAAGGCACTATGTGAGTTGCTGGACAGTGTTGTTTTGTGCCAAGGGGAAATAGATCTGGCACTCATGAGCATAACAGTGAAATAAAAGGCCATATTTCCTAAAAACAGAGCCGAGGTTGCTCATTTCTACACAAAAACTCCTAATTAGGTACGACCGAAACCAATTAATGGCCACACAGTGCTCAAGATGAGAGATCAAAATACTGTGATCAACTGTCAACAAGTTTTAAACATGTTTAAGTTTTCTAATGTGGAAGGCCTTCAAGTTGACAAATGTAAAAAAAAAAAAAAAAAAAAAAAAAAAAAAAAAACTTCTACCCCTAAGACATTAAACAGGCGTAATGATGAATGAATTACTATTAAATACTTTAAATACTTGCAACTCTCAATCTATCAAAGGATTGTGAGTGCCAGTCTGATATAATATATAATGGAGTAGTTCAGGAAAAAGAATAGTAACATAACTACACCTGTTTAAATAAGGATGAACTCCCAGTTAACTTAACAGGGCTTCCATTTCTTGTCATAGTCAAGACCCATGGTTACTGGCATAAAACCAAAAAACGATCAAATGTAGTACATTAAACAAACAGTTGCCTACAAACTGAAATGTCTGTTAGAAAGTCGCTTCAAAGTGCTTCTCCAGGCTATAAATTTAGTAAAGTTAATTCTATTTGGAGTCAAAAAACTCAAAACATGAGAATATGACGTTGACAGGTTTTTATGGTTGAGCTGTTTATCTGAATGCCTGATGGAAAAAAAAAAGAATTAGAAATTTACTCAGGTGATTGTTGACCTTTAATGAGTTTATTTTGTGCAAGTAACAGCATCTAGATTCTAGTTAATGTTGTATATATGTCGCTTTTTCGTTTGTAGTTCCGTTTCTTTTGTTCTAGTTAATCAGAAAATGTTACATATTCAAAGTACACTGATGTAAATCTTTAACACAATTAGAGCTGATTAATTTTAAGAAATAAAAATGCATATGGGCTATAAAAATTGAACAAAATGCAGATTTTAACTAATACCACAAAGTTTCTCTTCAGAGTTGAGAACAAGTAAGTGGTGAAAATCTGCTGCCACAACATGAGGATTAATGCGCGGCCAGCCTTGTGCAGCGTAATCCAGTGATGGGAAAAGGGAGATCAGATTATATCGCCTGAGGAGGGTAATCCAGTACGCATGTTCATTATAATAATTCTAGGCAGGCAATCATCAATTTGCAATGGATTATCCTTCCAGAGTAACCTCACGGACCCCGTTAATCTATTACCGTTCACCTCTCTGCAATTTGATATTAAACTTTGAGACAATTCATTAGGTTGGGTGCAGCAGCTCTCGAGTGGGCAACGTGCCGCAATTACAGCCCACAGTGGAGGGGCCTGACCCTGGAAGGGGCCTTGCAGTCGGAGCTCACGGGGACGCTAATGGAGGTGGAGGAGGGAGGGGACACGGGGCTGACAGCAGAGGGTCTGGCTACGCCGACCGGTCAGGATGTGCCTCACCTGATTATTCGGCAGGAACATGAGGGGACACATTAAGGATGACAAGAAGAAATGGAGATCACACGGAAAATAAACCGCCAACAGAAGCGCCGACATCGTGTGCGAGGGTATTGTATGCTTTCGAGGACGCGTCTTTGGAGAATGGGATACTTTTTAAACTGATCCTGAACAGATGGGCTAAAAGCGCAGGAAAGTGCATTTCCTAATCTTGCAATCAAGACCAACTCTCCAGTGATCATGTTCCTTTCATTAAATCAATATTAAAAGAAGCTAACATATGGGGGACTTGTGAAGGATCGCTGGTTTTATTTTCGTCTGCTGAGAACACAGAATTTAAATCTTCTCCGACTGCATTTAAGCGAGAGAGCTATAAGAATTCTGCAGAGGATTGTGTTAGAATGTAAAAAAAAAAAACGGTGAGGTTAAACACCTTTGCATCCAAAGACAGGGATGCAGATGTGGAGTCGTTTTCCAAGTTCAGGTAATGTGACGCATTCTGACCCATAAGGAGCCATAGTGTGTTGCTCGTTGGAAAGTTGTCACAAGAGCAGAGCATAAAGGACAACCTTGGCAGAAGTTTCCTCACTAACAAAGCCTTGCAGGAGCATTCATAGCCCTTAAACATTTTTCTCACAGTACAATCACGAACTTCAGTGCGTTTGGGGGGGTTTTCTGAGTGACAGACCAACACACATCCTTTTAAAAATGTTTTACAAAACAACAATCTGAACCTATGGCTTGCATTCTTAATTAAGCTCCCTTGAGTCAATACTTTGTCTTTGGCTGAGACGACAGCTGCAGCTTTTTGCAAACAGATTAATGGAAACCGTTGTTTGTTCTTGGCAAAAATAGCTGCAGCTCAGCCAGATTGAATGTGAAGCATATGCCGAAATCTACGCTGAAGTCTTAAATTCTCAGATGGATTTGGTTTGCAGTTTGACTGGACCATTCTAACACATGAATATGCATCGATCTGAACCATTCCATTGGAGCTCTGGCTGCATGGTTAGGCTCACTGTCCTGCTGGAAGCTGAACCTCCCAAGAAGAAAATGTGTTAGAGGATGCAAAAAAAATTTAAAACGGAGGCAGCTCCTTCTTAGGTATTTGGCAAACCTTGATAGGTTTTCTTCTGATGAATCATGCCATCAGTTCTGATGAAAAGCATCCTCTTAGCATGATGGTGCCACCCCCATGTTTTACTGTGGGAAATTATGTTCAGGGTAATTTCCCTAGTTAGTAGTTGTTTTTTTTTTTTTTTTTTTTTTTTTTTTTTGTATAGCCATGTTTCCATTCAATTTCCATTCTAACTTGAGCAAACTTTTAAAACTTCATTAAAAAGAAAATGTGAATTAGGCATGTTTCTGTCTAGTGGTTTGGAGCGAATTAACCAGGCTAAGCAAAAGTTTTGTTTAGTCAGAGGTTGACGTTACGCATCGCTGTAATACATGGAGAGGCTGCAAAACTAGCATGGACCATGCGTTTAAAGAAAAAGGAGAGACGTTTTCAGGACTGTGTCGCTATTGGGCAACTTGTAATTGTTCTGTCATGTTCACTGGTTCTGGCAATGTTACACGCGATCCGGAGACGTTGAGAAAGAAATGCAATTCTATGCACATTATGGAAGTATGTGGGACAACGACAGCGGGAACAGCTGTTCAGTCAGGTTTGGTACGTCAGAACTAATTTGACAAATATGTTTCCATATCCAGTTTTGGGAAATTACTGTGTTTATTTCGCATAATTTTTGCAAAACTGAAGAAGATATTTAGAATTTTGCCATTTCCATCAACCTTTTCTATGGCAATACTTCAAAATGTGCATAAAGAAACGTTGATGGAACGCGGTTCATGACTAAGCTGCAGATCTAAGCGCTGCTTTACAACCTAATGCCCCGACCTGTTTTGTTCCTTGGTTTTTAATTATGTGACGTTCTGATTTTGTTTAAATATTTATATTTGTACACTAAGAATAAAAGCTGTACAGCTTGCTTAGACTTGGAAAACCAAAATGAAGAGAAAGCAAACAGCTTCTTGTGGCTCCCCAGGCTGCTTCAAATTGTTAAGACCTTTCTGGATTCTCTCGCTGCCAAGATGATAAGCGGACATTTTTTCCTATTTCATTTTCTGTTTTGGGAGGAGATTTTTCTTGTCAACGACTGCAGTGGTGATTTTAGTGTTTTACGAGGGTTACAGAGGGGAGTGACACACATTCAAGGGCTCTTTGTTTGTTTGCAGATAAAACCCCTGGGAGAAAGACTGATCTCACTCCCAGCCTGTTACTTTCCTTATTTTGTGTTAAATATATGTCAAAGAAACCCCTGCCATAAATGTAGAGATTAACAAGATTGAACTCAAGATGATATATTTGCTGTTTCTTTTCTGGAATTGTCCTTGAGGGTTCAATCAATAGCTTGCCAAGGAACCAATCAGAATTTTGAGACTGATTTTCCAATTTCAGCCAAATAAAGTTTCTTCTTAAAAACCTGTAATATTTTTTAACAGCATTATGTTTTTTTTCTAGTTAGTAATTATAAAAGGAGTATAGACAGTGGTTCTTCTTTCAACTGTGTGTGAAAGAAGAGCCACTGTAAAACCTTTAAAAGCAATTATAAAATCATTACAAGGTGGCAGTTGACCACCAACCAAGTCAAATGGGACCAGACATGGTGGCCTTAGTAAATATTAAAGGGATGCCGAAAGGAAACTTGGATAGAAGAAAGAAAAGGTATGCTTTCCTTCATTTCTTTTTAAACACTTAGGCTTTTACTGTATTACAAAACACATCTATACACCCTTAGTATCAGCGTGCTTGAGACTATACAGTAGTTTGCATTTATGATGTGTCAATCACTGCAGTCTGAAGTCTGTAGATGGCAGAGCGTTGTCTACTCCCCCTAGTGGTCTGGAGCACTTCCGTTATGCAGACCCAGCTAGCAGCTTATCTTAGCTAGGAGTTGTTTTCACTACTTTAAGCCTTTGCCTTTGCATGTGTTTTGTGTGTCAGCATCAGCTGTGATTGTAGCATGTTTGCACTTTGCTCTATTTTTTGCACTATTACTTCTTTGATTGCAGCGTTTTTCTTTTTTCTGCATTTTTCCAGTACACATGTTTTGTGTGTTTGCCTCTCTTTTGTGGTCGGAGTAATTTTTGTGTTTGCAGCGCATTTACGCATTCGCAGTGTGTTTTCACCTCTCGGCCACTCTGAATAATTAATCTGCTTACCTGATGAGCAAACAAAAACATAGATCTCAGATAACCATTGGGAGAATAACATGGAATCAAGTTGACTTAAGTGATTTTGTTGCCTGCAGCAGTTATTGACACACGCCTAGCTTCAACCAAAGTGTAATTATACCCAAGCAGGCACCCATTGGGAGAGAAGTGTCACACCACCTCAGGGGGTGCAGAATCTCACAGGTTAAACTTAGAGCGAGAAGCGTGGGCCGCAAATCCCACCTGCTATTCTTCAATACACCCAGCAACATGTCGCAGTGCGGAATTGATGGATAAACAGACAAAAAGATTAGTGCGCAAAACTTTTACCCTGACATATAAAGGCTGGAGCTTTCTTGGAAACCAGGTGGGAGAGCTCCTTGAATCTGCTTCAGGATTCCTAGAACTCAGCTTTTAGTGATGGAAGGGATGGGGAATTGCTGTCATCCATTGTAAAATCCCACACACATGATACCTTTCATGGGGCTCAACATTTAGTTTTGAGGAAAAATGATGATAGGGGAGAAGGAATATGTGACAGCGACATAACACCAGCCAAACATGATTGTCATGATCCTTGTGTGGACAGTTATTCCCCTCAGAATGAGCTAGCATTAAGGGGTAAATCCCACTCACTTATGTTGTAGGTAGTTTCCGTTGATTCCCAGTTGTATTTAAGTTCCGGGTTACTGTTCCTTCCGTGTCACGTTGTCTGGTTTCCAGCCCTGTTCTCAATTGGTATTATTCTGAGTTGGCTCCATTCAAATATTATTGTTTCCAGTTTGCGCCTGCCGATGTCTTGCTGCCGCTTTGGTCCTTCACCTCGAACCATGACAATAATGTTGTGATGCAAGAAGAAATTATTTTTTTTAGGACTAAGTAGAGCTGTCCTAAAAAAAATCCCAATTATTTACAAGCTGTAGTTTGAAGTTGTAACATAATAAACCACGGGCTGGTCAATGAAGCAAGGGAACTAAAACTAAGTAAGATTTTCTTGAAATGAGTGTATTTGTCCTTGATTTTAGCTGGTAAATAAGATTATCTACCAATGGAATACGATTTTTGTACTTAAAATAGGACCAACTCATCTCCATCATCTTTTTTCAAGTGCAGTATATCTACTTATCTTATTTTAGGGGTCTAACAGGTCATTCCATTGGCATATATACTTATTTAGCTGCTCAAATTAAGGGCAAATACATTCAATTCAACAAAATGTTACTTATTTTTAGTTCTGTTTTTGAAGGGTATATGGAATGGAGGAGTATGTGTTTAGGTACAGTTCTAGGTGTTAACTTTATTGTGTCTTTTGTCATACTAATTCAAACAAAAATATAAAAAAAGGTCTGCCTCTTAAATCTAGTCCAATATTATAAAGCACCTTAGCTACCTTGACCAAATATTATTTAGAGATAATCATTTTTATCAATGTGAACTATTTGTGTTTAAACAAAAAATCCTACCATACCATGACTCCATATAACAGCTTTGTTAACCTGAAATCGTTAGAAGTAAAACCAGCTAGGATAAAGTAGTATCAGCCCCATCTTAAGACATCTTAAAGTGCTGAAACTTAAGGCATTTTGCTGTGTTCATATTATTACATACTTAAAATGGCCTCTGATTCATTCTTGCCCTGTGATGGACCGGTGACCTGTCCATTGTTAACCCCTCATATTGCTCAATGACCAACCACCACCACACCCCCACCCCCCACGACCCTGCAAAGATAAGTAGATTAGAACAATGGGTGGACGGTCCAATCTTTTACTTCCAGACGCTGATGTTATCAGAGGTCAAAGATAAAGTTGAGAGAGTTAACCTTTATACTCCACGAGATCACTAAAAATGCCAAAGCATCTTTGAAGTTGGTTCAACTGTTTTTTTTTCCTTATAAAGAAGTCGCATCCGAAGACCAGTCTTATCAGAATGACAGAAACCTAGATTCACCTGTAAATAATGTGCTTGCATAGGAATGCCTTCATTCCGCAAAGAGGTTTCGTTAATTGCATAATTTCTCTTGGTCGCTATTGTCTGTCATTTTTATTTCGTGCCACCGCTCCTGATCAGCTTTCCTCTTGCAAGTAAACAAGCCAAAAAGCAGCAGTGATGCAGTGACCTCACCCTATGGAAATTTAGAAGGACAGCTGGAAGTAGCTGGGATAATTGGATTCACTTGTCCTTTAGACACAGTTCGGTTGACTGTGTCGACTTTATTGCAGGTCAGTGATGGAATGCCAGCTGGCGGGACAGATAGAAGGCTAAAGGAGAATTTCCAGCGAGTTCATGCCCACGAGTGACGGGGCAGTTTATTCAAACTTTGAAGCATTTTCTCCTCCACTTCAGCACGATCGTACAAATGACAGCGCTCAGGCGGCAGCCATTAAATGCATCAACATGCATGAAATTCCCTGTAGTCTTTGCCACAGAACAGGGCAATTTAGGTCTGAGAGTGAAGACGGCGAGATCAACCCAAGCAAGTTTAAATGTGTTAAAAGGTGCATGTCAAAACCTGAATTAAAAGTTATTGATTTCTGGGTGAGCAGGCTAATGTTTCTTATGATTCATGATTTCTGGTCATTCTTTTGCAAGTTTCCTGTGTAGATCCAAGCTACGTCTATCGAAATGAAATCCTGCTGAGGCAGTGAAGGGTCGAGAGCGAGATCACCTGCATCGTTGATGCTCCAGTAAGAGGGAATTCATCAAGACTAGCAGTCTCGTGGAGGGCTTAAGGTTATTTGCCACTGCGGCGCTTCAACCGCTGTTGATCTGAGTCAGAGAAACAAGACAGCTGCACAGAAAGAGAGAGAGGGAGAGGTGGTGAGGCGAAGACAGGCCGGATTAAGAAGGATTTGGATCCTGGTGAAGTGTGGCCAAACGGTGAAAACGAAGGCAAAAACAGTGAGCGATAAAACTTACCAAGGCAAATAAGATTTAGCAAAGACTTTGAATGGTTCTCTGCCAGATGCTGAACAACCTGTGTGATTTGGTGGGGTAGTTATCAAAAAGTATACTTCCACAATTTAAATAGTGTGAAATTTTCAAACTCAGAGATATCCTCTGTAATAAGGGAAAGTGATCTTTAATGTCGTTCCTTCCTTCAACAACATGATTGTATAAGGCAGATGATAACAATTGTTCGGGACTTTTGATGCGATGCTTTGTTATAAGCAGGAAGATTGCACCTGCATGAGGTAACTCTCTTAGCATCTTCATTGAGATTTGTTGGATCCATAGGCTGAATCTAACAGGCCAAGACCAAAGCAGACTTCCATCTAAACAACTTCATAAAAATTCATTTAAAGGCTATATTATAAGCCTATAAACTATTGTCAAGTTTATGTTTAATACTTATCTACACAGAATCAAACGATGATTTTAAGAGAAAAAGAAAACTGGGGATTAAAATTGTCTGGTGATAACCCTTAAGGCATTGTAAAAATGAAGGAAACAGCGATCATTTAAGCCACTATCAAATTTAAAGGACAAGTCAGGTCAAAATCAGAATTCAAACTGCTGAAAGTACTTTAAATATTATTACATACTTTTCAATAAATTATGTAATTTTTTATTAAGAGTAATTTTCATTTGAATGTCCTTTAGTGGAGGGATCCATCTTGGTGAAGAACAGTACTGCCACCTCCCAGTTTGTGACGTCACTGTGCGGGACTGGCTGTAGAGCAAGTCCCAATGCCCTGTCTGTCCCCTTGTAAATAAATACCCGTTTTCATGCCAAAATATTGTTTTTTGCCTCTTAAACAAAGATAGACATGGTATTAAGCATTTCAATTTAAAGTAATACTAACTTTATATTTTAGGGACAAAAAGACAATAAATAAGCATTAAAGTACGGTTTATGGGTTGGGTTCTGCAATGTTATCAGGGAGTAAAAACCCATCTTAACTAAAAATTCATCTTTAGAAGCAATCTCTGCTCAAAATGGTGATCTGCCAAATCTACTTTCAGCAGTTATCATCAGTTATTGCAACCGTAAACTGCAGAAAATACGGGCAGAGCGGCTCTTTCTGCCTTTACTCTGCTCCTGTCAGGATGAGCTGCAGTGCGTTATGAGGTGGAGGGATAATTCAGCGTCACTTAGTTTAGAGCCCAAACAATCGACTTCCCTCTCAGAAAACTGCAACCCGCAACTCATGAAATTTACAAGCGACTTTGAAAAATAATAAGACCAAAATCGCAAAAATTAGTGGGATTCGCCACAATGAGCATTCTTTCCAAGTGTGTCATATCACTCCGCCCCTCTGGTTGGGTATCCAAATGTCCCCGCAAATTCTACATTATGAAAAAGAAAAACCTTCCGAAATCCTCGCTCTCATGTCATCTTGAAACCATTCTTCTTCGAAATGTTGGCTCCAGATGACATGTTTTTTTCTCTGGCCAGAAGTTGGATGGCAAATTCTCCCTCTTCAAGTTGAAAATTCAACGACGAACCCGTGGTGGATCATGAATCAGAAAGGTGAAAAAAACAATGTTTTTTTCACTTTTACCCGATGTATTGAAACATCCAACTGCCATGCACGTGGGCATTGTTGCTTCAACAATAGCTCTTGCAAATTTCAATGGTGAAGTCCTCTGGAAATCCGAAATAATTGTTGTTGATCGCAGCTGTGTACAACAGTTCCTATTGAATTAGCTTGTAGAGCGCAGTGCCGCTCCGCACAGAAATGTCACAGGATGTGATGTCAGGCGACCATTATTGCCCATATTTGGGCAATAATGGTCGCTCCCAGACACAGTGATTGAGATGACAATTTATGCTTTTATTTGTTTTAGGTATAGGTAATGATCCACTGATTTTTCCTTGTTGACCGGACTTCTCCTTTTACACCTTTTAATATTATCAACAATAATATTAATAATTCTCGTACCTTATTTGCCACAGTCAACAGGTTAACAAACTCTACCGTGTCGTTGGCAGCTGAACCCCAATCTAACAAAGCCTGCAATGGATTTGCAAACTTATTTACTGAAAAAATACAAGGTATTAGAAGGGCAGTTTGTACATCAACATGAGGTCCAATGCCAATACTTTCTCCAGTTAGAACTAAATCTGTTAAAATGTCCCAATTCTGCAAAATAAGGTTTAAAATAAATTGTTCTTCAGCTAAGCTCCCCCACCTGCTTTCTTGATATTTTACCCACAGCTTTCCTTAAGAACGTTTCGCCTGTCATTGCATCTGATTTGATTCAAATAATAAACGCATCCCTTTCATGAGGCGTTCTCCCGCAGGCCTTAAAGGGATTCACGATAAGTTGTAACAATGGACTTTATTTGAGAAATATCTAATTTAGATGTAAAAACAATACACTAAAAATACTGTAACGGACATGGCCATGTTGTTTACACTGCAAATTATGTTTACTACGTCCTAGCGCTAGCACCATCCAGCCCAAACAGCAATGAGCAACGGTGAACCTTTTCAGTTTGAACCGGAGCGAGTTGAAATTGATGACAAAGTAATATTAATAATATTAATAATAATAATACAAACGATGAATGACACGTACCCCTCGTAGGACTGTGTCATCCAGCAAGCAGTGCTCTGTGGTCCCGTGTCAGGTGCTTAGGATCTGATCGGTCTGATCTTCCGTCCGTTAACATCTGTTTAGGATTTGGTCTTCGGTCCTGTGTTGAGTCCGTGATTTCACTTCCGGTACCGGCGACAGTAGCACTAGCTTCGTTATTTAAGAGGGCTTTCGGTGTTGCCTGTCTCTGATGTTTCTCCCAGTGTCTTTCCCTAGAAAGGCGGCGGGTTTAGGCTCTTTATGGATAAAAATAACCGCACGACAGTCGGTTTTAGCTTGCGAGGATAACCCGCACCTGTTGTCGTCAGTTTGATGGTAAAAATGACTCAAAGTCTTCAGGAGAGAGAAGCGTGCAGAGCACAAATGCAGGTACTTCTGATGTTGTGTTCTTCCAACACCGCTCTTTTTTTCCCCATGTGGGACGAAAGACTCATTTTACTTTTTCTGCAGTTTTTTGTTTTGGAATTACAGCCAACTGCAACACCATGTGGCATTGACTAAATTTACCCCAGTCAAACGTTATACGATAAAAAAACGTGGGTAATGTTAACCTTCAATAAAATACCATTCACTTAAACAACTGTAATATTTTTTTTTTATCTTAATTTTTTTATTAGGCGACCACCCTGACTGAAAATGCTTTACATGTTGACAGAATGTTGAAAGAAACAGAAACATGAAAATTATTTAAAAGAACCCTAAAATATCTTTTGGGAGATTCCTTTTAAGGGATAAATATTGACAAAAGCAATTTGTCAATATTTATAGGCTAAATGCTGAGATATTTATGTCGATATGTTTTTCTTTTCCCCGCGACCCCATGAGGGATTAAGCGGGTCAGAAAATGGATGGATGGATGGATGTTTTTCTTTTCATGAAGTAATTATAAAATGGCAACTCTGAGTCAAAGCTTTGTCCCAAATGGCTCACAGGCACAGTTTGTATCAAACAACTGTAGATCAATATGAGGACCAGATAAAAAATAACCTACTGGAATACATAAAAGTTGAATCCTATCTCAGCATAGAACATCTCCATATAAACAATATAGTTTCGTCTTGTTAGGGTTCAGTTTTTGCTGTCTCACCTTGGACAGTTCCACATCCTTCCAACATTTACTCAGCCCAGTTCCACTCCACTCTAATCACCTCCACCTGCCACCAGTAAACAAAGGAAACTGATTCCACCTGTCAACTCACCTATATAAACTCCCCTCAGTCAGCTGAGATCGTTGGGGAAGAACACACCCAAACCTTGTCTGCCAGTCCGAGCTTCCCACGCCTGCCAGTCCGAGCTTCCCACGTCTGCCAGTAAGAGCCTCCCACGTCTGCCTGCCAGAGTTCCCTTTGTCTACGCCTGCCTGCCTGCCCGCCTGAAAGTACTCTCTCTGCTGTGCTGCTGGTTCTGCTGCTACTTCAGTGCTCCCAGTAATCTCTCTGCTGCGCTGCCGGCTTTACCTCCATCCCCAAGAGCTCCAAGAACTCTCTCTGCCGTGCTGTCGGCTCTGCCTCTACCCCAGCTCTCTCCCACCTGCTCTGGAGGCTTCATGGTTCCTCAGCGCAACACCCGCTGTCCTCCACCTCTCGCTCCAGTCCTCCAGCTCCTGCCTTCATCATCCTCCTGCTCCAACCCAGTACAGACCGTCGGTTTACATCCTCCACTCATTAACTTTCAATAAACCTCCAGAAACTAAGCTCACTGTGTGGTTTTGTTCGGGTTCATCAGAACATTATATGACACGTCTTATATCTATTTAAAAAAAAAAATCTACATATTTTTATAATCTCCATATATTGCCCTGCCCAACTTCAGCATGGACCAGCTGTGCTAAAAAAAGACACCAAAAGAGTTACCTGTTAAATGCAAGATATTAACTGCTTATAAGCTTTTAATAGAACTTCACTTAAAAAAAACTGAACTATCCATTTTAAGGAACTGATAAGTCTGTTTCATTCCCAAAACTACAGCTGCCCCTCTGTTGCAAAGGGGCATCGTAAACTTAAAAGATGCCCCATTGTGAGTGATAGATTTTGTGATGAATAATCCACCTATCCTGATTCATTCGTACACAGGAAATACACAAAACATACACCTGAATAATCATATCATCCTCTTGAGAGCAGTTTATGTTTATGCTTTCAGGTAGAATATCTTTCATATTAAGAACGCAGCACAGAAACACACAGAGAGGGATAAAAAGTGCAATCCGTAGCCATGACAAACCCTGCTGAAAACCTGGGCATTAGCATAGTGGCAGCCTGATGCAGAAATAAAGCACTTCACTTTCCTTTCTACATGGCATGGTCTGCTTCTACCACATAGCATTTGTCTCATTTTTTGTGTACATGGTCTGCTTTTTTATTAGCTAATGGCAGGTAAAAGAAAACCAAATCGCATTATTACGATTTCCAAAAGAGGATTTCTTTCTCCAATCCACTTCTCGAGGTGGATTAATGCAGATTTATTTTTTAACTCACTTGTTTACCAAATGTCTTATTTTCTCCATGATATGTGCCTGGAAATTGCATTTTGTATGCAACCTGTAGACCAGAAAGTTAAGTGAACTGGAAGGAATTAAAAAAAAAAAAAAGTTTTTCACTGAGAAAAGCTGTCAGTCATGATTCTTCTCATGCAAAGTAGCTTTTCTTTCTTAAAGAGATTTAATTTTCACCTCACTCCTTTTTTTAAAGAAAGAGTGTTAGCTAATACCTGCAGGCAGACAGAGGAATAATTTACACCATTGAGATGAAAAGGGTGTCAGAGAATTAATTACAGCATTAAAGGTGCAGATAGCAACAGTCGCAGCGCCTCTAAGAGAAGAAAACAGAGACGGAAAGAAAAAGAAAAGAGGAGAAAAATGATTGGTGTGTCGCAAGTTATCTCTGCCCTGCAGCATAATAGGAGTGTTAAACACAGCTAAACACTTTAAAGTGCGATTCAGCACAGGGAGAGGCGCTTAGCAGAGCAACCTTTATTTCTGGATGTGAGCAGAGGTACGGAACACCTGCACTTTCTCCCCCATCTTTTCTTTTAGTTCCAACTTCAGCAGATGTTAAGCAGAGTTTTAGTCCCATGTGCATGCAAACAAGGAGCTGGCGCTATTTCATCTCCAGCTGATTGCCGGGATGTTATTATTTTGACTGAGGGTGACAGTGGCTGTCAGGCCTGTCAAACGGTTCGCTCTGCTGGATATCAAACTGCAAGTTATAGCGCGACTGGTGACATGCTCCATCAGCTATTAAAGAGAAATCACTGTCAGGGCTTTATGGCTGATGACAATCAGTCCTCACTGGAAGGAAGCTCATAGGACCAATTGGACTCAAGGTGATTGCAAGACAAGTTTTCAGCTTGATGAATGCCGTATCACACTTTTTTAGATTGAAGGCAATATGATTTTTTTTTTTTTATTACAACTGTTTCTCTTCAACTGGGTTTGGGCTTATAGCTCAGTAAAATCAATTTCTATAAGTAAAAAAATAACAATAAAATAAACTGAATTAAAGAAAATGAGCAACCAAAATTTGCCAAAGAGAGTGTCCAAACTGAGGCTTCATCGTACGGCACAATGACCATCCAGGATAGAAATGATAGCAAAGGCTCCGGCTGAAGGCTGACTTCATCTTACAAACAGTTATGTGGCAATTTCCCCAGTAAGAAAACTGGAGACATGTTTAAGAGCATCACCTGAGAGACCTTACAGACAAGCACCCTACCCAAAATGTCTGCGTTATTTGGTGACAACAATCTGCTTGTTCACCACAGTGATAGGTGGCTACTAGAGCTGGAACCGTTTTTAAATAAACTTGCCTTGCCTAGTTGCTGAACAAAAAAAAAAATCTGGGAGCATTCGGGGAGATTTTGCTATTTGTGCTCGAGTAGTATCTTTACTGGCACATCGGTGCCAGCGCTCTTTTTTCCTGGTACATCCACCAGGCAGTTCAGGGATAAAGAAAGAGTTCAAAACAAAGTTGTATTATATATCAAGAAAAAAAATATCTCAAGCTTTAAACACTGCCTTAGTGGATCAACAATTTTAAGTGTGACAATCGGAACTGGTTTTTCACATGCAAAAGAGGCCCGTCAGGCTACCAACCGTTAGAAGAGACAAATCGTTTCAACAGAGAAGAACCTGAGGATCTATCTAATTTCTTTTCTTATTTTTCAACCTGGATTATTGAGAAGCATCAGGACAACTATGAGTAAAATTATTACTGTCAAAAGGTGTATAACATCGTGTGTGTTTCAATAATAAACTGAGTGGATCAGCCTCATGCTGTATGTTGTCATTTTCTTCCAGGCGTCAATGTTTAAAGGGGTCCTATTGTACATTTCTTTAAACGTTTAGAATATACAAAACATGTTCATTACATTTTGCACAAAATCCTTCTCAGATAATGAGATTTCACCTCCTTAATTCCACCTATTTTGAGCTCCTTTAAGAATGAGCTGTTTTTAGGGCTCTGTCACTTCTATGCAAATAAACTGTAGCTGGACACACACACCCCAACTCAATGTTTACACTTGCATTTCATAGACCTGAAAATGATGCATAATGGTACAACAGTAAATCTCTGACCCTGAGTTAGACCCAGAGCAGAAGTTATTTCCTCCTGCAAAACCATAAAAGATGCAGCAAGTGGTTTCTGAGTGGTAAGTTTGTAGCTTATACCTACTGAGATTTTCCAGGGCTACATTGAAATCCACGTTTCTGCAGTGTTAAACTATCCTGTTATATCTTCTCAACTGCCTAGAAAAATTTGTCTGTGAGTTTTATGTTTTTCTGAAATGTTGGCCTGTGTAAGATACTCCTAGGAGGCATTTTGGTTGTTTTAGGCCGGAAGAATATGTGAAAAAAATAAGATGCTAATAGCGCTACCATCCCAATGTGATTTTCAATGTAAATTAGCACCATGTTAACCATTAGTCGTCTGTGTTCACCTGTAGTTAGGTGTAAGGGAATTATTTGCACATTTCCAGCATGTATTAGCACCAATGTTCTGTTGGGAATATCATTTATTCCAAATGTATTTATAACTCCAGTTGAAGATGTGATATAAAAGTAATGTGTTAAATTTTTGTATGTTTCAGTTTTACTTCGCTTGGATTGCTAGGTGAGGGACAGTGCCCGCCAGATTTGATGTAATAGTGGGGAGATTTTGAAACTACTAATTTCCATAACACCAACAAAACATTTACTTATTATCAAAAATAGCTGGATGTTTTTTTTTTCAATCACTTGGACTGTTTCTAGAAGCAGTAGAGATCCAAATTGAAGTATAAAAATGTGCAAAAAGTGGATTTTTCATAACAGATCCCCTTTAAGACACTCGTAACAGCCACCTACACCGCTGACTCTCCCGGTGAAATGATTGCCGTATAGCCAGCACTGCGACGGAAGACAAATCACTGAAAGAGGAAATTACATTGTATTTGATTAAAGATAATGGGTATTTTAAAAATAGTTTTGCTGATATTCGTATAAATACCTACATTATAAAATATGTGTTCTTTTCTTTTTACAGGCTTGTGTACTTGTTCAGCTTTGGCTAACTTTTTTTTTTTTTTTCACAAGCCTCGTAACAAATATTGAAAAAGAAGAGAAACATTGGGGGTTGTGGCTGAATTCACACCAGTGGCAACACAGCTGATGTAAGAGAATGAAACAGCTCTGTGAGGACTACCTGCAGATGCCAAGAGACTGAAGTCCAGCTCTGTCATCCATAAAATATTACAGTAATGCCGTAACGCTACACATGCTCCACATAAAACATCAATTGGAGCGTTCCGAAGAACCTCAGACTCGCCCAGTAGGTCAACTATAAACCAGACGACACGGCTGTTTGAAAGTACGGGTTTGCCTTTTTCCGCTTTATGCCTGGAAACTTGTCCTTCATGAAAGAAGTTTTGGAGTGGAAACTATGTGAAATACCTCTCATTGTTGCCTGGCCACAGTTTTGGACAACACATGAGAACTAATGGGAAAAGCACACTGTGTGGTGTAAAAGGTTGAACTTTGGGGTAACGCCGAAGGTGCATTTCAGACGTATTGCACGGCTCATAAAAGCTTATTTCATAGGTTAACATCTCGCTGGGGGAGGAAGAAGGATAAGCTGAGGTTGAGATGAGGTGCAGGTGGAACTGAGGGGGGGGAAAGCAACTAACTTTAATCCCCCAAACTTTCTCCCAAAGAAAGCACTTTTTTTAAATCCAGACTCATCTGTCCCCGGGGAGGGACGCTTATCAGCTGATTCTTTTTTTTCTAACCCCTGTCCCTGTTTTCCTTGTCTCCATCCTTCTCACCGATGCATCTGCCAAATGTGATAAGGCAGATAAATGTTACCTTTACAGAGCTATTAAAAACACCCCCCCGCGCACACACATAGTTTTGAAATGATTATCGCTTCAGGCCCGCAGTAACAGGTTAGCAGATAGCTCACCTCCATCTACCCGTATCTGGGTGACTCTTTGAGGCTTAGGGCCGGCTGGGTGGTTGAAGATTATACGTGTGGCTTAAAACGCTCAAAAACCCAAGGGAAAGTGAGGAGAGGCGGGTAGGAGGAGAGGAAAATAGGGGATGGAAGAAATTAAAAGAGCAGGAGTCCTGACGTCTGCCGTGCTGTGGCGTATGATAAGGGGCGCAAAGACAACACGTCTTCTGTCTGTCTGGGTGCATTGTCAAGAAACGGCAATCAAAGTCAGCGTTGGAGCGAGGTATGTTTGATTTTGAGGCTTCCTGAGATTTCTCTGCATTGCTTGAGGATATATATCTAGAAGTTCTTATGAATGCAATCAATATGTCAGCCTTGATTTGAAGCCCATAGGGCAGCGGCGTTTAAGTAAGAGAGAAGGGCGAAGCTGTCTCGTTTACAAAAACGCCTTAGAATTGCTTACTGTAGATATTTGTTAGCAGCTTCAGTATCCACCCTCCAGTGTGAACGCTTCCTGCCAGCCAGCACTGTCTGCCAAATCCTCTCAAGCATCGTGTCTGCTCTGCAGAGATATCGCCACCAGAGGCGACTACCATGGACTTCCTCCGTTAACCTGCTCCTCACTTATCTGTCTGCGGCTTGCTGATGATCTGCTTTATTCCTTCTTATTTCCTGCCCCCCCCCCCATTAGGACAAGTCACGTCTTGGTCCGGGGCCGAATTATACGTAGCTTTCTGTCGACGTCAAACGCAGGCGAGAGCCCGCCGATGCCAGTTGATTTGAAAATGGGTCTGGGTTCATTTAAGGAATTAAATGAGAGTTATCTTAGACTGAAAAGACAGTCGATAGTAAGAGTGAAACAATTAGAACCATAAACCTCAATGCATTTTGTTCGGCTTTCGTGTGACAGACCAACACGAAGTCCTGCAAAACTGTAAAGGGAATGGAAAAAGGTTACATTTTTGTAAACAATTTCTAAATAGAAGCTTCAAAGTGTCACCTGATCAGTAAATAGAGCTCATCGGTGCGTCATCTCATCTCACTATAAACCCAGTTGTTCTGTGTAGGCCTCAGAGGTTTACTGGAGAACATTAGTAAAAAAAAAAACGGTATCAGGGAGACCAGAGAGGTAAGAGATAAAGCTGTAACGTACGTTTTAGTTATTTTATATTGGTTTTATTTTATCTTTATTTAACCAGGAAAAAAATAACAACTGTGATCTTTGTGGAACAGTGCAGGAAGGATGTCAACACTGGAAGCATTTGCAGTTTACAGTTTTCTTCCAACCATGTAGGGCAGCAGCAGCATCATCATCACAAACAGGAAGGCCGAACCGAACGAGTAACCAAACGTTGCACCGGGTCACTTGCTACCTGCTCCATTTCAGCTCCCGGCAAGTCCTCTCCCTCACTGTTGGCTCAGTATCCTCATACATACCAAGTGCAAAGATGAAAGCAGGGTTGGGTTGACCATCTGTTGACCATCCGCAAATCAGCCCCTTATGGGCGAGTGGGAAGAAGAAAGCCATAGAAAGACAAACTTCACTTTTCAACAAGCCAAGGAAGACAGCAAATGTGTGGATGAAAGGGCTCTCTGACCAAAATGCAGGTTTTGTACAATATGTAAAATGATCTGTGTTCCAAAAGCAAACACTTCATGCCACTTCACAAATCATACCCCCAGTGAAATATGGTGTTGGCAGGGCAGGCTTTGGAGATGTTTTCCTTCAGCATGAGCATGGGACCTGGTCAGAGTTCAATGGCAGATGGATAGAAGTAAATGAAGTGAAATGATAGAGAAAAACTGTTAAGGGTTGCCTATCATCTGACATAACAACAAAACTAAACATGCAACCAGAGCTACAGTGGAATGCTTTAAATCAGAAAATATTCATTTGGTAGAATCGTTTAGTCAGTGTTCAGAACTAAATCCAGTTGAGAATCTCAAACAAAGCACAAGACCTACAGCCGTGGTTGGTGCAAATGTAGTCCCGCACGGTGTTGACTCAAAAGACCTGAATTTCTTTGTTTTTACTTTTGCATAACTCTGCAGAAAAGAAATTCCTTCATAAAGTATGTACGGATAGTTTTTACAGCAAAAGAAGAAACTAAGAAGCAATTCCTTATC
This sequence comes from Fundulus heteroclitus, assembly GCF_011125445.2. NCBI lineage: Eukaryota > Metazoa > Chordata > Actinopteri > Cyprinodontiformes > Fundulidae > Fundulus > Fundulus heteroclitus. Next base: position 31,126,628 of record NC_046381.1, on the reverse strand, counting down.
CTAAATCTTTGCAACATAATTCAGTCCTGAAGACTTATTGACATGTGCTATTATTGCTACTGTCAGTCAGCTAACTTATATGGTAATATCAGAGAGACTGGATGCTAAGCTCAGACAGTGAACTGTGTTTCTACGAGCAGGCGCGCATTTCCAGCTTCTGAATGCTGCCGCCTTGCAGTGCAAACACGATTATTTTAGGTCCCTGCCTTAATGCAAAACCACCATGGCCCACGGTGCTAATGTTCACACGGAACAATATCCTCAGCTTTTGTTTCTGGTAAACAATATGCAAAGTAGTGCAGGTCATTTCAATAGGAAAAAGTGCATAATGGATGCATGTACAATGCCTTAAGGCAATCATTTTATCTTTATATATTTTTTTCCACATATTCTGGTTACTATAAAGCAGGTAATTGCTGTTTTTTTCCCCCCGTTCCATGCACACACCTCCAAGTTAAACATAAATCTCTGTCATTCTAGCAGCGTCTTTAGGGATATTACAGTAAAGTTTTTCTCTGTTTACAGTGTGCGGAACAAGATCACAATCCCAGGACGGCACAGACGGCGCACCCTAATCCATGTAATGCATGAGTTTTGTCAACACAACTATGGAGTAGAAACCTCAGAGGACACCGCTTAAAGGCTGTATACCTGCCATCTACGTCTATCATTCAATAAGTTATCTGTCACGCTCTGATATTGCATCTCCTGTGAAATCGCTGCTGTGACAGAGGGTGCTGGCCCAAATGGCAAAACACTTTAACCTCAACCGGGAGAAGCATAGTATTCTTCAAACCCTACGAAGTGAAAGGCTGATATTATTTTTTTAATTGCATTTAGACTCAACGGGGTAACCTACTATTTGTTTTTTTACATTTTAACAATACTGCCGGAAGTTTGGTCTGAACAGCTTGATCTGGCCAATATAAAGCATGATAGAGACTAACCCAGGAGTCATTTTCTCTTCTTAATGGCCATTTAGCAAACCCATTGTGACTGCCTACCTCACAAAAAATGTCTCCCACCTAAATCAATGTGGAGCTTGTAGTCATAGGCGGTTCTAGATGGGGGCCAACAGGGGCCAGTGTCCCTGTTGAACTGGTCCTGGCCTCTGTTATGGCCCCTGTACTGAAGACAACATACTAAATTGGTTTCTTATGATATGTGCTGGTCTGATGGTACCAATTATTTTTTTTAGCTTTACAGTTTTATTTTAACAAAGACTTAAACATGAAGGTGTTGCACTTTTAGCTCCAGCTGTCTTGAGATAGGATCATGTTTCCATCTGCTACTAGGTGGGTTTGCAACTAGCAGTTCCAGAGCTGCAATTGGCTCTTTGGCTGACTTAATATATTAAATGATGAAAAATTGGCCTGTTCTTTATTGTTTCATTATTTTGAAGCCCCATCCTGGTCCCCCTGGTAAATTTGGTCTAGAACCACCACTGCTTGTGATGACTGCTTCAATGTACTGCTTTATTCTACAGACATTTTTCAGATTTTATTAAGTGAGGTTCTCTGACGTTATTTGATTAATAACTTCCCTAAATGTTGGAAAAAAGATGTAACATCCCCATCGGTCCATATTTACAGGCAACCTTGATAAACTGTGCAAAAAGTCTTAAAATGAATCAAAAAAAGGTTAAAAAAAACCCAAAAAAACCCAACTGGACTTCTATTCTGAAGCTGAAGACATTTCCCATCCAGAAAGCTTTCTCAGTTCAAAATGTCTGGAGTAGTGTGGAGCTCCAAGCTTTATAGACCTGCAGGCGAGGCTTCATAGGCCTCAAGCTTGGAACTCCAGACTACGCCAGACATTTGAAATTGAGAAAGCTTCCTGGATGGGAAGAAAAAACGTCTTCAAATAAACAAACTACTTTTTGCAGAAGCACAGTTTTACACTGGACATTGGCTGCACTTCTCACAGTGAGGGTTGCCTCCTTCTCCGAGCTTCTTCCTTATGCACAGAGACGGCTAAATAACTCGGGCTCTCCCTTACGAGAATGGCATGTTCTCTTGTCTCTCCCTAATTAAAATAAATAATCTTTTCGTCACATAATATTTATACCTTAAGGAAACAAGAAGCGACAGATTCTCCAATGAAAGTGCTTAGACACGGATCGAGTGAATGAAGTAAAAAATATATTGTCCAATGGTTCAGTTACATCAATTTGATAGGGATTGTTTGGGGTGTCACTCATTTTATCACATCATATATATCATAAGCAGCGATGCCTACAAATGAGGAGCGCGCTGTATGTAACCAACAAAAGTCAATGCCGCCATGGAGGTTTTATTTTAATAATCTCCGCAACATGTATTAGCATATATGATATGCAAGCACAGCAAGGTTCAGTTCATTACCTGCTTGTAATTAGCCAAGTCTTGCCTACTCAACAGTCAATAAGTGGCTGTCAAGGCGGGCAGGAAAGCACTTTATCTATTCCCTCCGAGCTGCCAGCGTATGAGTCCATCTGTTTGTTCCAGTAGCAGACGTGGTGGATGCAGCGCTAGGATTATTAGCCATCATGACTGAGGATCGGCATCGCTCTCATCTTCCCGGTTTGCTTTCATATTAGCTAGTTGGCCGAGCGTCCTGCTTCACGCTCGTGGAAATGATTAACCAAGAGACCGCAGGTGATTACCACTGAGCTGCGAGCCAAATCACACAGTTCTGTGTCCGTTTCTACTGTTAACCACAAGCTCTAGAACGCGGCCCTGAATTCAAATTCAGCAGTATCGACAACATTCATTCACTGACTTTCACAATAAGTCAACAATAGGCGTGGAGGATGAATGCTCTTCATAGTGCAGATATTCAATTATGATGGATTGAACGACGGCTTAGTGGTGCATAATGCTTTCCTTCTTCCCCGTCGGGGTGTTTATTTTTGGCTCATTGTTCGCCGCCTGCGAGTAAATTGTTCAAGTGCTCTAATAGCCAAGATGCCTTTCTTCTGTAAGATTCCAAAAACAGCCGCACAGTGTTTCTTCGCGGCGTCGAAGTAATTCCAGGCGGACGGATGGATTTTTGGATAAAATCCCCCCCACCCAGAGCGTTTAATCCCCTTCTCTCTCTTTGTAGCAGACCTCTTGACCTGGAAAACAAATGGATCTCCATACCTGGGGCCGCACGTGCCTTCAGCCTTCATGTGGCGGAATGTAAAAATGTGGATTTAGACGTCTGAAAACAGTCCATCAGGAGAGCATGAAGGAAGTTGCCTAATGGGGAAAAGACGTGCCGGAGTGGAGGGGCGAAATTGCCTGTTAATGGCGTCTCTCTCTCCCCCAGCTGCGAGGGCTGCAGATGTGTGGGGGTGCTGAAACAAAATAACGACGGCTCACGCGGGGACCCCTGTATCCAGACAACGGCTCGCATTTTTCTCTTAAACACGACTTGGACACAACAAATGAATATTTTGTAGCACTCGAGAAGGGTTTGAGGTCCAGCCGGGTGTCGGCTGACCGATCTGTAATGTACATTCAGTGTGGACGGTTGGCTCCATCAGCGAGGCCTGTGATGGGAAAGTTTGGGCAAGTTCAAATTATATTTTCCTAGTTCCAAGTAGTGTAGCAGAATTTGACCTAGAAATTATATTCACAGAAAGCTGGGTAGGAGAGGAGAAAGTCGGGGATATTTGGAATGTAAATGATTGCATTAATTCAAAAAAAAAATAAAAAATCTGTCCGAGATGATTCAGAAAAAAAAAAAAAAAAAATCTGCAAACACAATTATCGGTTTTGCAGCCAAGTCATGCTTATACCAAGAGTTTTTTGGACCGGTTTCAGAGAAACAAAGAAAAACAATTTAATAAATGATGAGGATGAAATCCAATTGGCATGCAGAGAACAGACATTCACCCTGCTTTCTTTTGGATTAAATCCTGAAGAAAATATCTACTGAATCCTCCTCCATCTAAGCCTCGATTGCATTTTATAAAACTGCTACATGTAAATATAGAAGATGTCTAAAGGTGAACGTATTTGGCCCTATGTATCTGAGTTATCAACACAGTCATGATAGGCAGCTGTTAAATGTGCTGCTGTTTCGTCAGCTGAACAACTTTGAAAACGGTTGCAACAAGTAAGAGGAAAAATTAAAATCTTGAAAAACGGTGCATATACGTCCACGCAATGTAACTCTGTTTTACCTATTAAGGAGGGAAATGATCAGAGACAATACATTTTAACTGGGATTAAAATGAGAAAATAAAGTACAATGGAATCAAATGCAACAATGGACAGTGTAATACAAAACTAAGACTCATGTTATGAAGTTCTCTTTGAATACAATTTATTTTTTGTCCTGTTTTGTTTGATGAAAACCCCTAAAAACATCACATGTGTCAGACTTTCCAGAGGAAACTGACATATGTGATAATGACAAGTTGTTTTTTTCCAGAGGAAGATTCATTAGGAGGAGCTCATGAAAACCAAAGACCCTCAATGTCTGCAAAACGTCTGCAAATTATTTTAGATAAACAGATTAATAACGCTGCTGTTCTGAGTAAATCATTTTTAATTTGGACAGATGTAGGCTGAACTTGGGATCAATTATCATGTCTTTGTTACTTTGTTATTTATTATTTTTCATGTTTTTCATTTGTTCAATGCAGTTTACTGTTGCATAAGTGAAAAACTGCGTGTGAAATGATGCTTTGCTACTTTTTCTTTACAAACGTTTAAAGGTTTTTTTCAACATTTTCATTGCTAACCTTTTTTCTATTCATCAACTCATGACTTTGTCAACATATTACCTAGATACTGGAGAGATGACCATCTCATGTGAAAATATTTTTGTATAGCTTTTAGATAATGACATGCTTCAAACATTTCTATTTTAAATATGTCGTTATTACGTGCTGGCCCCCCCGAAAAAAAGGGGACTACCGGCACTTTTCCACTTACAGAGCTGGATTAATTATATCTTAGTCTTACTTCACCAGAAGACTTTACTTGCTGACGTTAACTGGATAGTCCTTCCTAAGACAAACTTCCCTGGCCAGGGAAATAATTTTGGCAGAACATCTTTACAGTCTCTGAAGATGTATTCTTTGTTTGCAGTAAACAAACAGCATAAAAAGGCTTTAATCAAGAGAGAAAGCATCCAATAGATCAACAATATAAGCTTGGTACGCTACAGTTAGTGCAAGGAAGGTTAACATTTAGCCTATGTGGTCTTTTAATTATTTAGTACTATTTTTAACAATAACATAAGAATAAAACACTAAGTTTCCTTTTAAAAGTTTCAACAAAAGCCTCAAAGACTGAAGCACAAAGTAAAACTACTTTAAAGAGCTTTAGAGCTCATTAAAACAGCTTTAAATTTCCATCTGGTCATGGAAGGAAACAATAATCTAAACGCTGAGTGCATATATTATACAGATGCATAACTTGCATACAGTGTGTATTGAATAAATAATGCGGTCAATAACAATGTTTCTGGGAAACTCTTTAATGTTGCTGACTTTACTGTTTGTGCAATGTTTGCCATTCAACGTAATACATTATAGATACAGTAGGTAAAATTTGTATCCAACATTATAATTGAAGGAAGCAGGAATGCAGGAACGTCTTTGGTGTCAGAGAAAGAATACTTTAGCGGTATCAAAGTCTTTGCAACACTACAGATTTTTGTTTATTGAAGTACTCTGAAAATGATGTAACATTTTCCGAAACAGTAAAAAACGCACATGCACATATCAGTCAGGTATACCTACATCACTCTTTATTATCATAAACATGTTGTGAATTAAACCTTTCAGTGAGAGTTCATTTCATTCTCAGGAAAATCCCTGTGATTGCATAGGTGATGTTTTTGCATCACTGTCCATGACCTAAATAAATCTTGTTTTCTTCTTTACGATGGCCTTTGAACTAATCCTCCCAGACCGATGACTGGTTATTAATTCATCCATTCTTTTGAAAAAGAGTGCCTCATTATCATCCCCATATTAACCCGTCCCGTGAGAAGCTGCAAAGCCAAGCAGTCAGGATTTTGCATTCCAGCTTCACAGGCTTGTCAAAATTTAAAGGGTCTGCCAGTGACACTTTGAGGATGGCTCTCCAAAAAAAAAAAGAAAAAAAAAAAAACAGTGGGAAAAGAGATGAATTATGTAAGATCTCTTTTAATATTGCATTGCAGAGGAGGGCGTCCCACATGCCCACCGTTTCCAGTCTCAAACAAAGGACGAATTGGAATGCGATCAAACCGGCACCGTGGAGCGGCGGTAAACTCGGCCCGACTTTTTTCCATCCCCCCTTATCACTGAGAGGCGCAGTGGTGTTGGCTCCTGTGGGGTTTCTAAGGGAAAACCTTTTTGGAGATGGGTAAACTATCACAAAAAGATTGAATGATGTTTGCATTTGTGTAGGGAGTCTTGACAACACCAGAGGTTCTTAGAAGATGACCTGGGTTCTGGGAAGTGCAGTGGAGAACGTGAGATGGACCGACACCAAGCATGGTGCCAGCTAATACAGGGAAATATCACGGCTGGGTTAGATTCTGCAAAGACAAAACAACATTACAGCCATGTTAAGTGGAACACCACGATCCTGGAAGCACAGCAGGGGCATCATAATTCCCCATTTGAGATGGATTTTCTAGGAAGAAGACAAAAAAAAAATAGAAAACTTATTTTTTTCTCCAACTGAAACAAAGCAACTAAAATGGTTCCCCTCACTACAATATTCCACAATCTATTAGTTTTACTGCTAATCACTTTTCTCTTTCATGCTGTTGCTTTTATTGACCTTTTATCTTTACCAGCAGCCTCCTGCTATGCCGGTGCATTACATTTCCATCTCCTCCTCCTCATCCCCTGTAGCAAAACAAAGAGATAATTGAATTGCACCCAACAGGCCACCTGATAAGTCAATCTCATATATTCAGAATTTTTTTTTTGATGGAGTCTCCATACATGGCCTGCGCCCTTATTTTCGGTCCAGTTGTCTCAGGGCTAATTGTTTTAATATAATTGCTGTGGCGGTGACAGTTGCTGTTAGGAGGGCTGAGCTGCGGCTGGCTGTAGTCTGCACTGCCTAACTTTGAGACCCTTCGGTGACAAACGGTGTCATTAATACACGCCACAGACAGACAAGGGCTTTGGGATTTAGATTTCCTAATTACAGTCATTATTCAGAAGTGATTATAACAATTTATTGTTGTGGGACTCTGAAAAGGTATCCCAAGTTGACATGGATAAAAGCAAGCTATCGGTAGAAAGGGATAGGCATCAGGAGAAATCAAATGATGCTACAACCCATCATTGTCACACCGTCAGATTCCAGTACTCCGGATGGTACCAGAATCCTGAGCAGATTGGTGGTTCTGAGTAAAAGATCAAGGAAAACAAAATTCCAAATCTGGAAATGATGCCCGTTCTCGACGAAGTGCTTTGCTCAAGCCTTTACCTGCGAGGAAGAAAACCCTTAATTATGAATCTCCCAACAAGCCGTGTGGACAAGGAGTCACCCTGAGGACCGCAGGCTTGATTGCTTCAGAGGACGGAGGTGGTCCCTCGCTCTTCTCACGCAATTTACAAGGCTACAATCTAAATCTTTTTTTTTTTTTTTCTTAATTAGGTGAGGCTCTGTAATCAACCGAGGCACTTGTTGCAGCACGCACGGTAATGGCAAACTAAGGTGAAGTGTCGACCGGGTCTTCGGCGGCATCAATTTGTTTACCATTAATAGTCGGGGAGGTCGACCGATGCAGATCTATCTGACCTCATTTACATAACGTTCATTTAAAAATCCCTCCACTCATGAGGAGAAAGATTCAAATCATTCCTGAGGGGGATAAAAAAAAACATTAACACTTGTCGCCATGCTCTGAAATGGTAGGAAAACTTCAGAATTACAGACGTCCCACGTGTCCACCATCTGTTGTGGAACCCTAAAAGGCACATTTAAGCGGTGCCTGGCAGTAAGTGATACACACATGATGGTGGGCCTCTGATGAAAGGCCATCCGCCACTACAGAGACACTGTGGAATGACTCCTACTTTGTTGAGCCTAATTTCTCATTTGTTTTAAACCGTAACCCCATGTGACACAGTGGCTTGGTCATAATCATGACCCTGTGAGGTCAGGTCGAAGCAGATGCCTTGCCTTATTCTGGCCGTGTATGGCATTGTGGATGCATGAGGGAACTCAGGTTCACAAGTAAAATAAAATAAAAAGGCACCACCTAGATCAGATTTTTCTAATCATCACAAGTTGGTGTCTGAAGAAAAACATTCTTGAGAGCATTTCATGATAATAAAGTCAAATTCAGAAATGTGAAGCGCATTGTTGCAGTCACTCCAAGTTTGAACGGCAAAAATGGACATTGCCACCAAAAGCTGGAGTTAGCTCATCTGATTTCGAGGGAAAAGTTAGGCAAATATTGAAGCCTAAATATTTAGTTAAACCATTTACGAAAGAACAGATCAATTGCCATTTAACACAGAGATAGGTCAATGCACTCAGTTGTAAGTGTAGAACTTAGAAACGAATCTCAAAAGTAACTAAATAAGCAGCAGAGAAACTCTTAGTGTTTTTCACAATGGGAGATGTTACCAAAGGTAACAGTGTTTTAGAGAAGGTTAGAGGGGAGAAATGAAACAGACATAAAATAAATAAAGCTATTATTAAATCTCCCCTTGGTGTTTTTTTGTTTGTTTGTGTACAAGCCAACATTGGCTCTACAGCAGAGCTAGCAACAACTGGAAGTTACAAAAGCAGCTGTCTGAACTGCACATGAACTTCTGCTTTAAATGCAGAAAGACTGTTTTTTTTTTTTGTCCATTCATAGATTTTTGCTATGTGCCAACCATTTTGGCAGAGCATTACAGTCATGATCCTGAGGTTTCTGTTTTCCTCATGTAGATTCATTAAATAGTCAAATATCTGGCTTTTCAAAAGTAGAACTTATAGTGATAATAATAATTGTTATTATTAAGGTTAATCTCCTTCAGACATGAATGTTAGCAAATACTTAAAAACGCATACAGAACAATACATAACTTACAGTGTCAGAATGTTTAAAATACTAAATAATTAACAAAATAATCCTACATTTCAGCATAACAGCAAGAACTTTTTGAAATTGTTTTAACCGAGTAATAAAATCCCCTAAGGGAATGGGATCCTACTGTTTCCGCTCCTGTTGAACATAATTCTAGGTTGAAGGAGCAAAGTAATACAAGACTGTTTTCCCAAACTGTATGGACCAAGGGAGGAATGAAATCCTGGGATCGTAGACTAACCAGTGTATTTAGGTGACAAGGCAATAAACCAAGAGTGGGTTTACAGATAAAAATGTATTAGTGAAAAACTATTAGGCCTTGTACACACGTAGCCGGGTCTTTTAAAAAAAAGAAAAAATTCCCCCACATAGTTTTTTTAAAATATCGACGCGCACACAGGATTGTTTTTAGAAAAGTTTTCATCCACATCAACCCATGTAAATGCACCACTCACCATTGGCATGGAGGGCAGTGCACCAAAGCTAAGACCTGTGTCAGCCAGTCAGAGTCCTTCAAAATAAAAGTGATGTTAAAGAACCTGTGTAAAACAGCTGATCTTTAAGCACTTTTTCTTGTTTGCACCTCAACATTTTGGAGCATTTGTAAAAACAGACAAATAAAAACCCTCTGAAGCAGCTGTACTCTTTATAACGTTCCATGTGTGCTTTTACTTTGAAGTCTCAATATTGAGGCGAAGACAGGAAATGTTAAGGTGCCGAGGTAATGTCAGTTGGAGACAAACGACCAGAGATGCCGTAGGTTAATTAACTTGTCAAGTTTAACATTGATTAGACACATATTGTAAACAGTTAATCAAACAATACTGAAATAAGCTCCTCTCTGACAGCATGCATGTTTACTCTGCTGTATGGCGTCTAAAGCAATGGCCGCACATGTGACGTCACTGCCATGATACGCCGGACCCTAAAACTCTGTCTTGTCATGTAAAGTTAATACGGTCTTGTGCATGCACAGTTATTCAAAACGGGACTTTGGGAAACTTCTGGAAAAATCACTGACTCTACCTTTAACTACACTCTGTTTAATGTTTTTCTTATTTGAAATGTTTTTGAGTAAGCTATCCTGGTAGCAGGGTATCATGTTAGCGCCTGCTACCATGATAGCCTATATGCTGTCATGGTAGCAGGCGCTACTTTATTAACATGTCGGCCACCAAAATACTCTTACCTTGACTTGATGTCGCTGGAATTGGGTCAGGATGTTCTTCGGTTGGGTCCTTTCCTCCAACAAAATGCTTGCTACATATGTAGGCCGACCGCACCGGTGGACCAAGCCCACACATTTCTCCTTGGCAGTCTTGAATTTCGGGAAAGTAATGAAGAAAACATCCTTCATATGCGGCCGATCAGCGTACCTCGAGTCGCTGTTGCACGTTCCATAGCAACAATGTTTAAAAACCATGGTCTTAGATTTGGAAAAAGCAGTCGTTTTAACGAGTAATACCTAGGCTAACGCACGTCTCTTTTACCGCGAAACAGCGGCGGACTATGCAATTTTGCACTACTGTGCACCACGTGATGTGACGTCATTGTGACGTTACGTTTCTAAAAATAGCTCGCTCGCGGTACGCTATTGCAAAACTTCTCCACAGCATAATCATAATCACGGCATCTTCAACTTTAATTATTGAATCATGATGGCTTTTTCCCCCAATTGACCTTTTACCATTTCACAACATAGAAGTCTCAGTGTGGATATTGTTCCGACTTGTTTGGCACACCTAAACCTGACACAGTAAGTCTTCAGTGGACAGTTTGCTGGTCGTGAACCTATGTGTAATTGGCCAATTCAAATCCCCTAATATAAAAGGTCCTTTTGCAGTGATCCATATACTGCCAATGTTCATATCAAGAACAAGTAAGCCTATGTAGAAAGGTTTTAGCAAGTATGAAGTATGGTGCAGGTCATAGGTGTACCAAGAGATAATGGGGAGGAGGAACCAACAAGAACGTGGGTCTTACCGGGAGGCTGCTGTCTTCCACCTGCCCGACTAACTAGGGATGGACCTGGAGAAGCCAGAATCCTTGTATATTCAAAGGGACTCATTTTCTCACAAGCCAAACTTGTCAGCATTTTTGGATTATTGACAAGGTGTAAAGATAAAAATCCGTGCTGTGTGATCATACAACATAAGTTGTCAAAGTGTGGACTGTCTCACAAAGCACCATGTGACAGTTTATCTAGTGGTTTACGGTTGACGTTGGCTATAACCTCCTATTTTAAAGTACAAAAGAAAATAGCCACTGATTTGTTGTCTTGTTCAAATCCGACTGACGACACTCGGTTACATGAGCATTAAAGGAGTCATTTAAATCGTTTGTGGGGAAACACTTTGCGCGTTCGGTAGAACAAAGAGATAATAACACGGAGACAGACAAGAAGTGAACCATTAGTCAGCGCTGGCCCATGCGTTCCTGAGCTTTCTATCTGTGCTAAACTAAAAGGCTATTCTGCAGGTTTTGTATGATTCCGGCCTCCATTTGTTGAACTCTGTATAAGCGAAAGAATACAGTTTGAGTTTTGTGAACTTTTTCAAAATAATTTTTGGCATCACTGCTTCCTGAGAAGGGGACTCCACCTCGTCTCCTGAGCCGGATGCAGCCTAACACCCCTTCTTAATGACTCTTCCCTGGGACATTCTCATGACCCCGAGCTTTTTCTTAATGCTTTTTGACCATTTTCCTTTTCTTTCTTTTTTTTTTTTTTGCTCCACAAGACTCAAAAATAATTCACGTCTGGTTATCATTTCGTGCAAAGACTGTGGTTAAACCTCAAATATGTAATTTGTGGAAAACCAAGCCTTACTGCAAACACATTTTTACCGAGGCCAATTAAAAAGAATCTATTATTGTGACTTGATGTCATTTGCTCTGAGCTAACACTGACAAACGCAATTTGCATAAAAGTAATCAGGTCACTGTCTTATTAGGGAAATGTGTCAAACTGCCATTCGGTTCCAAGCAAATTCACGGCGCTAGCTGTGCTGTAGTCAATGCCGGTCTCGCTCACTTTTGTATTCTTTCGCGGTAGCTTTGCCCCCGAGGAAATCAGTGGCAAAGCAAAATCAAAACTCACAGCATTAACACATTAAAGTAACAGTCAAAAAAAAAAAAAAAATTAAAAGCTTTCAAAGCAGATGGTCTCGTTTTATGCAAATGCTATTATGCAAACGTGAGCCTGGAGGCTTGGCTATTTCTCCAGCCCTTTAATTGGCAGAGAAGAGAGAGGTGCCAGACGTTGCAGGTGGCAAGGTAGCCTCCCTTTTCTTTTGTCACATCCTGAGCGAGAACTTTCAGAGGGTTTTTTTTATTTAGTGTTATTTCCACCAGGGCCTCTCCGCAGCCATCTGCACGCCGAGAGGAGGAGCCCGTTGAGCTCCGCGTGGTGCTGCGGGCTTCTCGAATCCCCGCAAAACTGCTAATGTGGTGCGCCTTTGCTCACAGCGAGGGACGGCTCACTGAGGCAATAACCTCTGAAAGCAAACCTTTGGTGAAGAGCTTGAGCATTACCCACCGTGGTCTCCCCCCCCCCCCGTCTTATTTCATCCCCCGAATGCTCTCGGCTGCTGGTTAGTGCTGTGCAGTCTGGAGTATGTCGGGATAATTAGGAAATATGATCTGAATGGGCCTACGCCTGGAAGATCTGGTGGCAGTTTTATCTCTGTGAAAATGGTTTAGTGCGATTACGCTCTGACGGTCGTGGGCTTGTTCGCTTTACCTCCACTTTCATGTTCGTGCAACGAAAATGTGCCTGCGACGTCGTTCGAAATGAACGTCCCATAATAAAAGCTACTTGAAATGCACATTTTAAGCATATTTTTTACAGAACAGCTCTGGAAACTCTTTTTTTTTTTTCTTTCAAGGCTATCAAAAACTCCATGCAGACTATCAGATCAGACTCTCCTTTTAGGCAAAGCCGTTGAGCCCTATAGATCCACGCAGAGCCAGACGAGCAGGAACGGACTAAATTATCTCAATTACCCCTCCGATGGAATCCAGTTTTTTTGGATGCGGATCACATAAACCCATCCAGGAGACATATATAGCGCTTTGAAATCCCCAAAACATATAAGTCCTCCTTCCTGAAATATTGCCTTTTGATCTCATTTCCCCTTCCCCCAAATCAGTCTCAGGCAAATGGGCTCTTAATCATTACAGATAGAGGGGAACGCATGGTTTTTTTTTTTTCTTTCTGTTCCTTTGAAAATCTGCTTCCTCGGCATCAGTCATCTGCTCACCAGAAACGCGCTAAATCTGGGCATGCACGGTGTGCAGAGCATATGCAAAACGGATGTAGCGCTTTTAAACGTGATAGAACAACATTGAGATTTTGGCTGCACACAGACAGGGCTTTGGCGCGCGCACGTCTCTCTTCACTACTGAATGTTACACGTGGAGTTTCCAAATGAACAATTATAGTTTAGCCCTTAGACTAGAAAAAAAATAAAAAAATAAAAACTTCTGAGAAGAATTCCCTGTGATCCGTACTCTGGGTATTTTTGCTTTCATCCCGGGTGAGAGTGTAACAAGGACACAATCTGCTCGTGTCTCTCTGCTTCCCCCGTGTTTGTAGCGGCGAGGTAACATTAGATGCAGTGATCTTATTGTAGCTTGACCCTTGGGGCAACACAAACAACTCAGCAACACCCCTGACTCTATAAATATGTAAAATGTGTGTTCCAGCAGCCCTGTTGTGCTCGTTGAGCCAGCTTCCCCCTCCTCCTCCTGATGCCCCTGCCCGGCCTCTTTGGGGACTAGCCAGACTAAACAATGTAAATAAGTCATGATGAGCAGGTCTGGTTGGCACTTGCTCAAAAACGCTGCGGAAGTGTTGCATTGTGTTCCTCCCTAAGTCGAGGGACGGAGGAAGCGAGGCGATGGCAGCTATCAGCCAGCAGATGTGCTGTTTCAAACATAAATATGGTTTCTTTTATTCAAGAAGCCAAACGACTTTCCACGTTTTAGGACATTAAAATAAATAAATGAATTAAATAACTTATTTGTTTTGAGCATTTTTGAATCATATAAGAGAAAATAAATTACAAAAGAAAACCAAAAAGAGGAAAATATGGACTGTTGTAATATATAAAACAACTGTAGCAACAATAACAAGTGATACAAGAAATAAGCACATTGTTAGGTCCAAAAGGAGCAGAGAGAAGAAAGCTTGATAGATTCTGGCCTCTTTTCACTTCTCACATATTCAAAGTCTATTCATTCCTTGTATTCAATGGAATTATTTATAACTATTTATACAACAGATAATAAAATCAAACTCTAGTGGTTTGCCAATGCAACACCTTTTCAGTTTATTAACAGTGCTGCTGACAACCAAAACCTTCTTTCCTCGTAGTGTCACCCCTCCTCTGGCACACATCGCCCTATCAGTGTTTCCTGGTATGGCTTTTTAAACTTATGTGATTGCTTTTTTTCAACTCTATCCAAATCCTTTCCACAACTTTATGCCACATACCGATATACTGAAACTGTTTGCAGTTGTCCGAATACATTGTTGTTTTTTTGTTTTTTCTGAAACTCCACATATATTGTAACCCTTCCTTTGTCACTGAACATGTTTGGAATATTATTTTGGCTGTTGGTTATTTCCTGCTCTTAACACAGTTCTGAATTGACTCAGTCTCAAAATGTTAATGTGAATAACTTGTATTAAAAATTGTATTTACTGGTTATTTACTGTTTGTTCATAATCAGTGAGTTTGTATGTTCCCTAAATGCCACATGTCGTACCTTTTGGTAAAAGGCACCAATCATTTCATGGTGTGAATAAATTATATAAGTAAGATAATAAATAAGTTCATAGTTTAAAATTAGTAAATCCATGCTAAAAGCAGTTAAAAGGGTTTCTGGGTTTGATATTTAATCAGAGTGAACATCTCATCTATGTCAGATTTCTACGTGAATTACGTGAGCTAGTGAGTTCTCTCAACTTAAAACTATCTTTGATGTATTTTCTGCGGGAAAGCAGCGCTCCATGTTTTGAAACTATTCTGGGTAAAGCATAGAAAAAATGTCTCACCAATATAATTCTGTTTAAGCTAAACCAGCTAAGTGTGGAATGTACTGGTGATATTCAGACATGGATATTAGTCAGTAATCAGTTTTTCTTCAGTATATTTCGATTACATAAAAGCAAATTTAGGAATAATGGTTCTTGAGAAGTCCAGAAAAGCAAGCCTTGTGTGGAGAACTTTTTTCAGATTGTTCGCATAGTCACTTGTTGTGAGGACAGCACATCACTTTACGTATCATTCCAGCTGCTTTCTTCTGTGCAGTGGTTCTTTTGTACAAGTACAGTGGTTGTAAATTGCTTTTTTGAGTGTCACCCCAGACATCCACACAACAACCAATATATGGCAACGGCAGTGATGAATGCAATAAACAAACAAATAAACACATCTATGAGACAGCACCTGTCCTGTTATTCCCAGAACTGCGACACTATGGTGACAATTTTGTCTTAACTTGGCTAATTTATAGTTTCCAGCAGATTTTATGGTCTAAGGTCATTTAGACCAAATTTTACTTCATTAGCTCTCTGCAGATCAATGTTGTCCATAATGATTCCTTTTTCGACCTGTCCAGGCTGTACCCCGCATCGCGCTGCAATAACTGCTTGAGAGAGATAGACGGTTCTCTAATCGTTATATGCTAAAGGTGAAAGATGTGGGCCGGAACACAAATCTGAAATTCCCCAGCAATCTTATTCACTCATCAGTTAGTCACCAACCAGTCCTCCTGTACAAACAGAACTTGAACATCTTGACTCAAAAGTGAGGTGACCTGAAGCAATAAAGAGGTCATTTTGCTTGTGAATGGCTGTCAGTCTGCTCTAGTGAAGATGCTAATAAAGTTTAGCTTTACAAGATAGCCAAAAGCTTGGGGAGGCAGTTTTATTTTCAATTAGGTTCAAATGTTATTAAGAACAGTGGAGTTGGATGTCCATAACAGCTAAATATTTTCATATATTTATTTTATGTTTATAGATTTATGTGTTGAACATGAGGCTTACTCTGTGTACAAGTGAGATCCTGAAACTGCATATTGAAATGCTGTATAGGTGGTGCAGCTCAAAAACTTTATTATTGTGTAAAATTGAAGAATATTGTGTAAAAGTGCAATATTCTTGCCAGTCAATTTAAGAAGTGGCACGCTTATTTTATAGAGATTCATTACACACAGAGCAAAAATAATTATTTCAAGCTTTTATTTCTTGTAGTTTTGATGATTTTGGCCTACAGGTAAAGAAAACCTCAACATTATGTCTCAGAAAAACTATATCACATTAGACCAATCACAAAAGGATGGTTTAAAGCACAAATGTTAGACTTCTAAAAAGTATGTCCATATCTATGCACTCAATACTTGGTTGGGCCTCCTCTTGCGTGAATTACTGCTTGCATGTGCCGTGGCGTAGAGGCCATCGGGCTGTGGCACTGCGTCGGTGGAATGGAAGCGCAGACTGATGGCTGCCTTCAGCTCGTCTGCCTTGTTGGCTCTGGGGTCTCTCATCTTCCTCTTGACAACAGCCCAGAGATTCTCTCTGTGGTTCAGGTCAGGGGAGTTTGCAGGAACACCACGATCACTGAACAAGCTTTTGGTACCTTCGTCACTGTGGACAGGTGCCAGGTCCTCCTGGAAAATAAAATCAACATCTCTATACAGCTTGCCTGCGTGGGGAAGCATGATGTGCTCTAGAATTGCCTGATAGATGGCTCCATTGACTGTGGACTTCAGAAAACCCAGTGAACCAGAACCAGCAGATGACATGGCGCCCCAAACCATCACTGACTATGAAAACGTCCCATTGGACTCCAAGCGAAGTGGTTTCTGTGGCTCTCTACTCTTCCTCCAGACTCTGGAGACCCTAAAATGCCAAATGAAATGCAGAATTTACTTTTATTTGAAAACAGGACATTGGACCATTGAGCAACAGTCCAGTTCCTTTTCTCCTCAGCCCAGGTAAGACCCTTTTAGTCCGTTTGTAGGATTGGTCTGTGTGTAGCAGCTCCTGTAGCTCTCCCAGCTTCTTGAATGTATTTTACTTGACAATCGTCTTAAAGCTGCCATTCTCTCTGTTGCTGCTGCACCTTTTTTGGTCAGTTTATTTTTTTTTTAGATGTGGCGATACATACCAAAGAAATATCTGTGAAAATCCAAAAGTGTAATTCCCTAAGATTGCACACACTGGGGTAAAGAAACTCAACACTCACAAATAGAACACAGAACCCCATTTCAGATATACCCAAATATTCTTTAAAATAACAGTGTTCCTAGTCTTTTTGAGTAATGCTGTGTGTGGTGCTTTTTATGCCTCTGCGCTTTTGTTTGAGGGCTGACTTTATTACCAATCCTTCTGTCTTTGCTTAATAGACACGAGAACTGAAGTCGAAGGTATTGAAAAAGATGGATCTGATTCAGAGCCAGCATTTGGCCAAGCCAATGATTTTCTTCCATTTTCATGAAAACATTCTCCTTAATCTAATCTCATCTCTTCCTCAAAATGGAATAATTGTATAAAGGCGTGCATCAGCTCTTGGCTAGAGAGTGATTCTGGGCCACGTCTGTGTTTAATCGATGATGAACTCTGTGTATTCAGGGCATTCACCACCAGAGCAGAGCAGAGATACATTTGCTAATAAAACCCTTCGTATTAAGCAATAAGCATAAGAATAGTTTAAATGGGAATGACGTATGCTTTTGATTGGCCGGGAAGAACAGCAACTCAATCAGACGGAATGGAAACACGTCGGACATGTAACGGAAGGGATTCATGGTGAATGCCAATTATTGAAAGGCCTCATTCATAAGATGTTCTCATCTCCCCGGAGTGTCAGCAGAAGACTGCAGGCTAGATTCACACTTATATTTCTTTTGTTTTTTTGTTTTTTTTTTCATTACAAGATATTCCCTCATAACGCCAATGCAGAGAAAACAACACACCTGGGGCTTCAGACGCAGGAGAGCGGATGCTTTCAAATACCTACGAGGTCTTCAATTTACCCAGAAAGCGTGTTTCAGTTTGGACTCTCAATGAAATCATGTTCAGCCTTAGACGTTCTCCGGCAGGCATGGCGGAGGGCTGAATTTACCCCAGCGTTGCTGCTGTTCTTCGCAATATAGGTCGGAAATGGTCGGTTTTGAAGCCTCTCTTAACAGATGAAGTCCTCGCACCAAACTGGATGGGCTAAGATGCCGTTTTAATTTTTCGCTGTTTAGTCGGAAATCACAAATTAAACGACTGTGTGAGAAGGCCTGTTGGCGCTGTCATGAATAGGCTATTGGTTAAGCAGGCTGAGTGCTCAAACGACATTTTAAAAGCTTTTCGGAGCCAATAATGGGGTGAGATGAATGTAGAGTGGACCTGAACGCAGCTCATTAAACACTGGTGTGAAAAGCTCTCGGCAGGCTCTCGACTGCATGGCTGAGCAGCTCCAGTCACCTCTGGTGAACCGCTGGCTGGAGGCTCTGGTGAAAAGAGCTACTCAAGTCCGCGTTCCTTTGTCGCGTCGGTGTATAGAGGAGCAGGGTCAGAGAAAACAGCAGCTGACATCCACGGTGACGGACCGCTCCCTTCACAGGATGGAAGGTTTGGCTTCAGTTAACCCCGGTTGAACATAGCAGATTAGCTGGAATTCACGTTTTGTGTTTTCTGACTTGATCATAATACATTTATTAATTCATAAGCTTTTAAATATGACTTAAGTTAATCTATTTCCCCCAAAGGAGTGATCACTCTGCCCTAAAATCCCCCCCAAAACATTTGCTTTAGGAACAACCATAATAACCGCTGGCTTCAGTTCTGGCTGCTTCCTTTTTCGACAAAAGGAGTGAGAGGAAACTATCCGAGACAAAAAAAAAAAAAAAAAAAAAAGCAGCTGGTTTTTATTTCAATTATGTTTATGTCTCCCAGCTGATCTTATTAAAACCGCATCCCTACTGGTCCCAGAAAGGCATGTCTGCGTTTACATGAAAAATGAATTATCATATTTTTATTTTTTTTGTCTAATGAGTCATCGTTATGCTGCTTTTGTCACATGTTCAGTTTTGTATGTTGTCTACCAGCTCAGACCCCCGGCAGGGTGTGTCAGGCCCTGGTGAGAACGTTCCACTGCTGGAATTAATCTTACTGAGGAGTTCTGCTAGTAAGGAAATTCTATTGCTGTGATTGAGGTATTGTTGTTACGCTGGACATCACAGCGAGGTGCCCCCCCCCTTAACATTTACTTTGTCCCGTCCCAGGAAAATCAGAGAATGCATTTTAATGCATAATTCAGAAGTACAAGCAAGATGTTGCATAGTTTTCAAAAAATGTTTGTGAATTGTAAATTGAAAGGAGTGATCAGAGCATTAGTTTCCAGCTGTCCCGGGTCTGTCCTTTGTAGAACGCCCTGCTGCTGCGACGGCAGCTGCAAGTTGTTTGGGACACGACTCCACCAGCTTTGTTCATGTAGATGCTGACATTTCTGAACGATGCAGAATTACTCAGCCCAGTCAGACTGGATGGAGAGCATCTGTCAACAGCACTATTCACATCTGGGCACAGAATTTTTTTAATTGAATTTGACTGTTGTATTCTAACACATGAGAGATTAAAATGCTTTGACTGAAACCATTCCACTGTACTTGTGCTTGTAGGTTTAGGCGTATTGTCTCGCCGGATGGTGAACCTCCACCACTTCTCACAACGTCAACTCTGAGTTTTAGGGACCTGGTCTGCACATTAGCTATTAGCTAGATGACCAATGAACAAAGCACTGGTTGCACTGGTAACAGTGTTTTTTTTTTTTTTCTGTCCCTATCAAATAAACCTATTAATGATAATAGTATCTTCCCTGTCAGTGAGGAAAAATAAACACGCTCAGCATAATGTTACCTTGCCAATATTCCACAGCTAGTTTTGTGTGTGAAGTGTTTGTTTTTTTCACCACAAACAGCGTTGTGCCTTTAAAGACCAAAATGTAAGTTTTTAACTAGTCTGACCAGAGTATCTGTTTGTTTGCTTTTTTTGTTCGCCACATGACTTGTGCCAAACTAAAGTGGGACTTCCCATGTCTTTCTTTCAACAATGGTTTTCTTCTTGCCCCTCTTCTATAAAGGCTGCACACTGGACTGATGACTACTACTTATCCTTTTACAGAGTCTCTCACCTAAGCTGTGGATCTCCATAGCTCCCTTCTGTCAGTTTAGGTGAAATGCCTTTTTGGCAGACTTGCAGTTTTGCTATCACTTTTCCATTTTTGGATGATGGATTGAACAGAGCTCCATAAGATGTTCAAAGATGGGCATGCTGTTTTTTAACCCAACCCTGCTTTAAACTTCTCTACATCTTTCGCCCTGACCTGTCTGTTGGGTTTTTGTGATGCTGTTTGCTCACTAATATTTGCTAACAAACCTCTGAGGCCGTTCAATATCAGCTGGGTTTATGTTGCACTCCATTTGCCTCGGAAATCAAAAATAGGAGCTGGGAATGGGGTAAATCCAAGTAAAAAGACAAAAACTTCCAGTTAACACAGTTGGAGAAGTTGTGATTCCCAAATAAAAACAAAATAACAAAGGGTTAGAATTTCCAATATGTGGACAGGCAGGACTGTTGTTGTTTGTTCATAGTACATCTTATAGACGCAGCATGTAACACTGATTTTAGATGCACTGTTAGAACCGTGTCTTGTAAAATAAACATGTTTTATGGCAGCTTACTGTTGTTGATGTGTGAAGCTGCCATGTTGTCTGATAATGGGCCTTAAAAGATTTCTCAGACTTTCCATGGGCAAAGTCCGACTACAGCGGCTGTTACAGTCGACTTTCCTGACCGGAAGCCGGTATTTCCAAGTTCTGACTGTAAATGAAATGCAACATTATGGAGTTAAATTACACACATGTGGACTTTGTTCATTTATTAGAAGAAACCTGAAAGCAACAGGTTGCACTAGAAGCATAAAAGAGGCTGAATTAAAACAAAGTTTAAAATGTTTTATTTAAAAAAAAATAAACACATCATTCTCCTTACACCTTCACAGTTATGCTCAACTTTGTGTTCAGATTTGTGATCGCAACAAGAAAAACGTAGAAAAGTTCAAGCAACTTGGACAAGGCTCCGCATGTATCTCTTTTTTTCCAACTAAACAAACGACGACCCGCCAAATTCCACGCGTGGCATGTGATCCGCTGCATTTCCGTACAGTAGCTGGGTTAGCAGAAGGAAACTAGTCGTAATAGTTGTCGCCATCTGCGCAGGTCATTAGGTATTTCGTAAGGCAGTTTCGGCTGTTTCCCCACCAGGCTTTAATTTGGTAGCAACATATGTTTGCCTGTATAGCCCAGAATATTTTGCGGTGTACAATTCTTTCCAAATAGCTGTTAGACCTGCAAAACATTGGAAAGATAAAGTAAAATGGTTTACTTCATGTTTCTTAAAAAAACAGACTTCTTAATCTGATTAGGTTAGGGCCAGTAGGGCCTTAACTATCCCTCCTGATTGGTAAAGCTAACCACAAATTAAGAGTCAAGTCTTCATTCTGTGTTGTGATGTAGTGTCTCTTACTGCGAAAACATGCTACAGATAAAGATAACAGAAAAGGAATACGTGTCGTCTCCCAGGAGCTCTTGGATTACAGCTAGTGGTTTGGTATCAAACATTTTGCCAGAGCCTATTAGCATAATACGCTCTAGTGTTGATCTCTTTTCAAGATAGCTTTTCGATGGAGCCACTGACCTAGAATAATTTGGACGTGCTGCAGCCTAATGAAGGCAGAAAAAAAAAAAAGTAAAGGCATCACTGAAAGGATCTTAAAGTTAAAAGTTAGGGAAGTGTCTCATGTTGTCCAAATGCTGATTTTTCTCATATTAATTTATCCTTTAATTCATCCCTGTATGAGACAAAAATGACCTTTGATCGATCAAAAGCGTTTCTGTATGAACACCTTTTTTTTATGTGGTGATATCTTGAATAAAAATGATGGATTATTGATCACAAATTACAATAGGTTTTAATTGGCTTAAAACAAGAGCAGAAAGCGGATGCCGCATTTACAGCAGAGGTTCTCATTCCCCCACAGAGGAGGCGCGTGTCTTCTAATCAGTAAGCAGCACACAATTAAAACATATGGTGCTTTCATTGCTTTGCTCTCATGTCAGCCGTGATTTCATTGTTGTGATTCCATGTTTTTTTGTTTTTTTTTTTCTCCTCAGTTTCCGTTTCCTTTTTCTGGAAGAGAGGGCGGCTTACAACATGAATAATTAGTGACTGTGATAAATTGCAGCGAGCCTCGTCCCAAGAGGCCGGACAGAAAGTCTTACTCAAAGAAGGCAGCCTTCCACTGTCTTTAAATGAGCTATTTTTTTTTTTTTTTACTCTACCAATCAACAAGCAGGCAGGGGGATTTCACTGTGTCCTGCTCAGTCTTTGGAAAATACTCTATAATTACTTTGTGGTACATCTGTGTGCAAATTAAGATATCATGTCTAATTAAACTATGCAAAAGGCAGACATTATAGTACGGGGGCTGGTTCTATGGGATCCCAACTGCAAAAGAAAAAAAAAAAAAAAAGTACATCCCATGTTTTAATATTTCAGCTGTTCTTCATCTCCATATTACTAATGCACCCGCTCAATGATTTATTCATTCTCTAAATGAGCTGCCCTTGACTTAATGCATGTAAGTGATGCAACAGATAAGAAGGCATTGAACTCTAATGATGGCTGCATTCGTGCATGACTGGATGCAAATGAATGAAATCTGAACATCTGAATGTTCCATTAGGTAAGTGTTGTGAAGATTCCCAGCAAGGAAATCTGTGAGAGATGTTTGTCAGTGAGTTAGAAAAAACACAAAATTTTTGGTTGACACCAACTGTCATGCGTGCTCTGTGTCGCGTTAGGTTTGAGTTCCATCACACTGGGTTATTTCTGCCATTACACTGGTGGCCGTCTGGTTAGGGTCCTGGGTCTTCCCAACAACTCGAGCCAACTTCCCCTTCCCTGTTAAAGAAAAGTAACCCCAAAGGTTACTGCTACCACCATGTTTAATGGTGGGGATATAATGTATTGGGAAAAGAGTGTGAAGAGACATCCAGCACATAACACTTTTTTTTTTAAAGAGTATGATGTCAATGTATCACAAGTCGTTTTAAATTAGTATTCTGGTCTAAATCTAAAGTGGCCCTGATGCCAGACAAATATAAATATAATTTTTGTGTTAGAAATAGGATAAATGTTTCATTCATCTTAAACAGTGGTTTAGGGTATCTCTGCTTATATATATTTTTTATTAGTATGAATACTTTAGACTTTGAAATAAAAACTTTAATTTGCTCTTTAGTTTTGTGTTGATAGAAAATGTTAGCTTTGTTATTGCTTGGTCATTAGCTAGTGGTATTTCTGAATAGTAGAGCTGTAGAACATTTCAAATCGCAATTGTCATTGGAATTTTAATGAGTACAATATTAAGCTCCAAAGGTCTGCTTGCATGCAACGTTTCCTTGCAAGCAAAATATCTGACCATTTTAAAGGCCCTTGATGCCATTAGCTGTTGTAGAGATGAAAAAGCTTTGGGGCAGTAGTAGGAACCTACCTGTGATAATGAAAAATAAAGAAAAAGTGTGGATCGAATGCAATCAATATCGTCATAATAGTAAATATCTAATATTTAACTATACTGATGTGAGTGATTAAAAGTGTGTTTAAAGTTTGGCGTATTGTTTTGGAACCTGACCCTTTTCTAAACCATTAAAAATCCCTGCCGGCATGTGCTGCTGGATTCACTTTCTGGACTCTGACAAACATGTGAGGTTGTTACAGAACATTTACAGTGAGATTAACGTGTACAAAAGTAGGCTCCTTTTTCTGGAGGTCTACTAAAACCAATAAGTTGTACTGGACATTATTTAGAGGTATCAGAGTAAAAAGCACTGCATATAAATGCATGACACATTTCTTCTGATTTCCTTCAAAGCAAATTCTGAAAATCATGTTTCCTTTAATGCTCAATTTACAATTATGCATGATTGTGTGTTGGTAAATCACATGAAATACTGATTAAGAACTGTTAAAACCAACCTAATATGATAACTATTGCAGAACTCTGCAGTTTTTTGCTTTCTCATTGACTGTTATTTTAAGATCAAAAGGGCTAGATGGATTTAGCCATAACATAAGACAGCCTTTAAACAGCTGATACATCATTAACTGTTGTCTACTAGCGTAATATAAACTGATGCCCTGCATTTTTACCAAACCAGTGATTTGTAATGTTACAATATTTTGCTTTCTAAAGGCTACGCTTATATTTTGTACCCTGATTCAGAATATTAAATAACATAAAAAAATGTCATGAAGATAGATATCAGAATGACTGCAGCATCCATACCATGATTTCTCTGGATAAAAAAACGTACATTAATGAGCACCAATCCACATATGTCATCACGCTGTCATGTATCTGATCTAGTCCCTGTCACCTAGAAGAACATGATGTCATAGGAAAGTCACACTTTAAAGATATGAGCGTACCTATATCTGATTAAAATGTTCACTTTTAAAATCAAGTTTGTCCTGCTCCGCTAGCCTGTGGGGCATTGATTGGACGAGGCCCTGGGTATCTGTCTGCACCATTCAGATCCCTCACAGCTAACAATCACTTGCGTTAGCTGTTCCAAGGTTTGGGCTGGTCCACAAAGATCTGCAGCTCCTAAATTTGGGGATAAACCAACTCTATGTTAAGTAATTTCCCTCTGGGATTATTAAAGTATCACTGATTCTGATTCTTATTTGTCAGACACGCTAAAAATGTCTTTAAGTCTCATCTTAAAACACACCTGTACTGGTTGTGCAATATAATTTCCAAAACACTTTTTCTAATGCAAAACAGTCAATTCTTTATAATTATTATTCAAGAGATGTTAAAGTCCTTTTTGTACTTGTTAACTTATCTGTAGTTTGTTATTTATTTATTCTTTCCAACAACACAGCAAAGGCCTTCTTTAAGTCAAAAGAGTATAAACAAATAATTGATGTGTTTCACGACTGGGCCAACTGCCCTGCTTTCTGCAAAACACTATATAGTCCCCCCACTTTACTCACCTCAGCGTGCCAGATACTTGAAACTGAAAGTTAAACTGGTGGCAGGGTCAACTTTCAGACTGATTATCGGGCTACTTCAAAGCTCTAAGTAAACAAGTAGGTTTTTGGATTTATCAACCAGTGGATCAAGTCATAGTCTGGATTCTATGATAACAGAAACAAATCGCAGCAGAACTTCACATCTCTGCCTGCTGACTGGGACCTGCCCCCGAGGAGGCATTTATCCTCGCCATGTGTCCCGTTTGATATGCATACATATCTCACTAAAAGTTCTCCAACTTGCTCAATTCAATCACAAAATGAAAGGGAGCGTAAACAGGGGAAATAATGGATCTGCCACACGCATTTTCACAAGAAAGCAAAGTAGAGTAGTGAATGAACTGTGGCTTTCCCGTAGCAACAATAAAGCGAGAGATTTACGGTCCATATCCATCTCGCCGCAAAGAAAGAACCCAAACCAAATTTATGATCGACAGAGTGTTTACAGCACAGCTCCGGGCAGCACATCACAAAACGGGAGGGTGTGAAAATTAATTTTGCCATGGCAAAGACTGTG
The DNA here is from genome assembly GCF_011125445.2 of Fundulus heteroclitus. Lineage (NCBI taxonomy): Eukaryota > Metazoa > Chordata > Actinopteri > Cyprinodontiformes > Fundulidae > Fundulus > Fundulus heteroclitus. Next base: position 31,100,943 of record NC_046381.1, on the reverse strand, counting down.
CAGCCGATGCTCTGTAGTGGTTTGCGCCTCTCATTTCTCACCAACGCTGAGTCCTTTCTATCTTTGACACGATCCACTAAATATCCAGGCATGGCAGGCTAGATGTGAGTGCACACTGACATAAAAAGATGTCCAAGTCCAAAGGTTATGCAATGATTCATTGTCTCATTGAATGCTGTTCTGGGCAAATGATTGGCTCCATCTGACATTTGCAGTCAGTGGTCCTCTACTGACCAGCTAATTCCATTAATTCCTCCCTTTGAAGTGCCGTGAGACGTAGTCCAAGGTTGCTCATCAGAGAGCCCCTTCATCCAGGCGTTTTCATTAACTCCAACCTTGATGGCTTAGTGAGTTGCTGCTAAGGGAAAGTAATTTTGGTGTGTGTTTGTTGGACAAAATATTTTCTGAGAAGTCGCTCATTATTTGCAGGGTGGGACGGCATCTGGTAAAACAAAACCACACTTGACATTTTTGGCTTTAAATGCCACCAAGTTGTTGTCAGCCTATGACTTCATCAGGGGAAACAAGAATCAGCTATGTTGGTGAGTCCTAAATATTTCAATTCATTTCAATTCAATTGTATTTATATAGCACCACTTCACAACACATGTCATCTCAGGGCATTTTGCAAGGTCAAATTCAATCAAATCCTAAAGACAGATTGGTCAAAACGTTTCTTATCCCATAAACCTAGTAGATTGCATCTAGTCTTGACAAGCATTCATTCCTCCTGAAAGAGTGTAGACCTACAGGGACAGTCGTCTGCATTGCCAATGGCTTTGCAGCAATCCCTCATACTGAACATGCATGAAGCGACAGTGGAGAGGAAAACTACCCTTTAACAGGGAGGAAAACCTCCAGCAGAACCAGGCTCAGTGTGAATGGTCACCTGCCGCTACCGACAAGGGGGGGGGGGGTAGCAGAGACACAAAAAGCACAGAAGCACACATTGACCCAGGAATCCTTTCTATGTTAGAGGGTGATGGAAGATGATCTGTCACAGTTAACAAAACTCCAGACCAGGTTTACCTACTATGAAGAGAAAAAAGACAGAGAGTATCAGCATAACTGCAGAGCTAGCTCAGGGTAACATAAGCCACTCTACCTATAAGCTTTGTCAAAAAGGAAAGTTTTAAGCCTGGTCTTGAAACTAGACAGATCAAACAGGTCAGACCCGGAGTGGCTATTCGGGAGGACTGAGACAATTCCTAGCGGGGCGCTGTTCAGTCATGACACCAGAGTGGGTCACGTACGATACCCTGCTACCGCTATCCCTGGGTAGCCTCCGCCTCCACTGGTAGCTTTTTTTCCTTTTTTTTTGCGCACCCTGACAGGTGGGGGAGAAAGCTAGAATTAAAGAAGAAAGCCCTAAAAACAGCTGCTGCAAAATGTGCAGAAATTGGCAGCTTTTACAATGAAAAATTACCTTGTGGCGTGAAACGATACAAGTGATGATAAATGTCTTTCTAGAAAAATATTGTGATAAACTGTAACAAATGCAGCACTGAGATCTAAAAGGACAATTACAAACACAACTCCATTGTCTGAGGCCATGAGAATATCATTAGTGACTTTTATCAGAGCTGTTTCAGTGCTTTGATGAGTTCTGAAGCCTGACTGAAACTCTTCAAACTTGTCATTACTACGTAAATGTTTATATACTTGATAAGCAATTACTCTCTCAAGAATTTATTTGGGTAGTGTTTGATTTTTTTGGTTGTTTATTTTTAGGTCTCTTAATTGGAAATATGAAAGGAAGTTGTTCCGGAGTTGTCTGTTTGAGTTTTCGGTGCATATAATTAAAGACTATAAACAAAGCTCTGAAGAAGGCTATTGTTTTTGAATAGCTTAAATGGCAGCATGTCAGTAGAACTGGGAAACAGGCAAACAATACACAAAGTTTGCAAGCGCTGTGAGAATACTAGGACTGACCAAGTGTTAGCTGCTAAGGATGCAAAAGTCCACACCTTGCAAATAGTGTCCTATCATCACCAAACTAAAGGGTTATTTTACAGTTTTCTATGACTTAACAGCATTTAATTATCTATAATTTGAAATGTTAAATACTTGCACGGATTAAGCCTTAACAGTAGCATGTACACTTATAATCACCACTACATGGATTGGGAAAACGTATTGTTTAATTTTTGTTTCAATATCATTGTCCCATTATCAGGAGCCAATTCGTCCCAGATGTATTGTCTCACCCTTTGCTATTGTTGCTGTTTGAAGGCGAGAAGTGGCGGAAGATTACCAAGGTTTGGGCAGCAGGGCGGCGGTGAGAATGGATGTTTCTCAACTTTGCTTTCCCGAGCCCAAGTCTCCAGTTAGAGGGGATTTAGTGTAATTACAGGTATGTTGCATGTATTTCGACATGACACACAAAAACAGGAAGAGGGAATAGAAATGTTCTGACTGGCCATTAATCACTTTTGCATCCAAACAAAAGAAGAGGGGCAACGGCAAGGTTTACGCAGGTGTCAGAGGGAGTGAGGTCTCTAGCTCATGTGCCAATAACTCCAGGCCTTGTTCTGATTACTGTAATTATTTTCATCCTCTGGAACCATGCATACTTTTCTCTCCCCCCCCCTCCTCCTTTTTTTTTTTTCTTCGCTATCATATCTGTCAATTATAGGTCAGGATTTCCCAGGTGAAGCATTAATCATGCAAGTATTTTCCAACTCGGAATCACATCCGCACAGTGTGCCATGCAAATGTGCTGCAGAATGTAACCGCTTGCCGGCAAACTATTTAATCATAGCGTGTGCGCTTTATGCATTGCTTCACTTGGTTTTGGCGATCGCCAACGCTGACTGATAAAGCAGCGCAGAAGAGATAAATCAGCCCGGTCTCACTCACAGCTGGGGACAAGCGTGGAGCCAGAATAGGAGGAAGGAGGAAAGAAAGCCGGGCCGCAGCCACCTGACTGATGAATACAGTCATGCATGTGGACACCTGGCTGGCGCACGGAGAATAACAGGGAGGGCATCTGGCACTTCATCAAGAAGACCCACTACTGGGAAATCGCTGTGCGAGAGCGGCGAGGATGATGCGTTTATCTAGTTTCCTTTGTGATGCATAACTGGCTCTGCCGGCCTGGGCGCAGTCTCAGAACAGCAGCATATTAGATGCTTTTCATTCTCCTGCCACATCCCAGCCGTTTTTTTTTTTTGTGGTCGGTTAACACAAACAACAGCGTGTGTCTCCAGTGTTCGCTCTTCAACGCAAGAAAAGTGCGTGTTGAAAGGCTCTTCCTCACTCGGTAGGTTACTGTCGGCCCAATTTAGACCGCATGGGGACGGGACGGCCCTCTGTGAAACCTCTGGAATCGCACACAAATCTAAATCTGTCCGTACTAATGTGGAAAGCAGTTGGAGATGCACAGAAACGAAATTCATACTCTTAAAAACTGTAATGCAATTACTGCTCGCGGCACATGAAAGACCATTTGTGCGTGTGAGTTAATTGGCAGCCAAAGAGCGTGAGAGGGAATATTCTGTGAGCCCAGCGAACACAGACTCAGACCCAGGGCAACACTAATTATTCTAGGCCGCCCGCCAAACTCACAATATAACAGCTTCACAACACAGTTCTATGTGTGTTCTTCTGTTAGATGGGTTTTTTTTTTTTCTGCAGTGTTTTAATTAGTTTCAAAACCTGCACACGCGAAAACAAGGTGTGCACACGAAACCTGAATGTGTTAAAATGATATGATTGCAGGGAAAGGACCAACGAACTGAACGCTATCTTCTAGGATTTCTGCACCACAAGCACGACAAATGTTATTTCTAAGCAGCCGAAGCTGACGAGGTGTGCATGCAGCTTCTGCGCATGTTCACTTCATTTGTCGGGTTGGGCTGAATACTTTTTTCTTTGCTTGGAAAAAGTTGCTGACTAACACAGGATATAATTTCACCTGGCAATTCTTTGAAAATGGATTTTTCAAAGCAACCACTGATTCATATACACGAAGGTGGCAATCAGAGGAGAGACTGAATGTCAAAAGTTGGTTATGTCTTTGTGTAAAACACATTTCCTTTTAATGGTATTATGGTGCATTTCCACATTTTATTAAACCTCCAGTTTCTGTGCTGCATACTTTTCTTTAAAGTAGGTATTTCAAATGGCACAGTCATTAGCCCCTTCCAGACCATCCTTTATTCTGCAATCTACACATGTACTCACCACTGTCGATCAGCTGAAAGGTCCTAATGCAGAGGAGCTTTATTTGACGCACTGAATGCATCTGACGAGATAGTATGAGGATCCTGATTTATGTATGTTGCTCAGGTGAAAGCTAATGACTTGAGCTGCAGCCTCTGCACGCAAACACAGGCTCATGACCTTCTTTGTGAAAAATACATAAACTTCTATGTAACTAGCCATCCTATGGAAATGGAACAGAGGTTTAAAGCAGGGATGTCCACAGTTTTTTGCCACGGGGGCCAATAATGTCACGTAGAAAGTACTCAGGGGCCACAAAATTTTTTTTAATCAAAATGGCAAAAACCATTTATTTTTACCTGCTCAATATTAAGCTAAACACACTAAATACTTTAATCAAACAAGAAAATGTGTCTGATTTCTGTAGAAAAGGAATCTGTAAATCAATTTAGATTTGAAAGATAAAAAGAATTTCAGGTTGTCCCAGCAAACATAATCCTATATCATTTGGGTCGATCATTTTATATATATATATATATATATATATATATATATATATATATATATATATATATATATATATATATATACATATATATACATATATATAGGTATATGTATGTGTATATATGTGTATATATATATATATATATATATATATATATATGCAGGGGGTGGGAGACATTGTCCTTCAGCGATGTGTTTTTTCTTATACCCCTACTGTCTCCCACAACCTGCACTGTAGTCTTACTGTAGTCTTGGCCCCACCCAGAGTTCCCAATTAGCTAGAGAACTAAAAGTCAAAGTGAAGACATATCCACTGCAGGTAAGATATTCCCTATTCGTAACATCTTAGCAGAACATCATCTTAAAATATATAAACTTCTCCTTTGTGTTGAAAAGATAAAACCAAAGATTCATATAAACAACAGACAGCAGGAAATGTAACGTTCTGCACTCAACACCAGTGGTCACTCATTTAGAAGTCTTTGCCCACTGAATAAAAAAAAGGCAGTACAAAATGGAAACCTAGAATTTGCATCAAATATTTTGCACATAATATTAATATAAGTGGAAGAATTGCTTCTTTTGATCGACAGACAAATGAAGGCCAATCTCCATCATTTCAATTTTTAAAAAAGGTCTCTGATCTTTAGTGACAGCAGTCATCGTAGCCGGGTACCTAAAAGCTACTTGCTCACTACATTAGCATGATTGCTGAGAGGAAATTTGGGTGAGCGAGCAGAAGTGAGGAGAGAAACCATGAAAATGTCATTAATATGGAATGGGGAATGGAGGAAAAATTGAAAACCTAGCGAGGTAAATAAGATTTGCCTCTATTTCTGCTGATGGCTGTCAGAACAGCGGCGCTTTAAGCTGCAGATAGGGTTGCAGCTCAAGATATGGGATTCAATGTGTGTGTCTGTGGCACGCTTGTGTGTTTGGGTGTGATAATTATCACATGGGAGGAAGGTGTGCCTGTGCGTGTGTGTGTGAGTGGGCTATCTGCTTTGTAAGGATAGAAGTTAGACCTGAGGACAAGAGGATCCGCCCACCCCGCCGAAGTCTGACGTGCGTGTCTTGCTAATAGAATGGCAGTGGAGCGTGCTTTTGAAAAGGGGGCTGGTTAGAAAGCCTTTGATCAGCAGTCCCCTGTGACATCAATTAACCATTAATGTGCAGCAGCAGGGCTGGAAGATAGAGAGCCGTCTGGGGTCACCTCCATTCCACTGCCGCGCAGCCTGATAATGACAGCTATTTAACCCAACTGGCCTCACTGTACATGCTGTGGGAGAGTTTTTATGTGTGTTTTTGTCATAAAAAGTCTGCAGGTACAGATTAGGTCCAGAGTGACGGCCTCGCCTGAGAATCATTCTCTGCTGCTATTAAAGAAGACATTGTCAACTTCGTGAAGGTGGTGATATTTTTTTGTCCTTTCTGTCTTTAAATCTCTCTGAAGCAATGGATACCTAAGAGACTTATCGGTAAGCAACTTAACTAAAAAGGTGGAACTTAGCAAAGTAGCAGTAGCAGTTATTGCCTTCATGGTAAAACAAGGGAGTGTTTTTCTTCTTGGTACCACACAGCTGCCCCCATCACACCACACAGAACCATTTAAAACTAAAAACATCAGCCATCAAGCTGTACTAAATATGCCATTCTTTTTGTTAAAAAACATAGATAGATATATAGATAGATAGATAGATAGATAGATAGATAGATAGATAGATAGATCTAAGAACTATACATTTATTTTCGTACATTTGTGAAAAGCATTCAAAGTACACAAGCATGTCTCAAAATTCCCTACAACTGACCATATCTATTTATATAGCTGCTTAGATATTTGACTTTCATTTTAGCACCTCAGAAAAGAATGACTTTGAGCCTTCTTCAATCAGTGACAACATCCACACAGCACCACAGAGTGGTTTAAACTTTAGACAATAGCCTGGCCTGTTGAAGTGGGTGAGGTTCAATACAACTGAAAGTAATTTGACATGGTACCAAAGAGAAAACAGAGAAAAACGTAGCACTCTCTGACAGAAGTGGAGATGTTTAATCTGGACTAGGATAGTGTTGCCGCATTCTTAGCTTGTGACATTTTAATTGATTGATTAGCTGTTACTCTTCTAACCCTTAAGATTCCGTTACTTGTCCCAGATGGAGGAATGACTCAGATTGAGATATTTTCTGCCGATTGTAAGGGAAACAATTTCCGAAGATTAAACCAAAAATAGCAAAACGGCTCACAGCCTAAAAGGTAAAGTCTAGTAAATTTAAGTATTATGCTTTAGAAAGCCAAAAGTCTCTGGAGACTTAAAACTCTTTTTACCTTTCACTATTTCTACACAGCTAAATGTCTGCATGATGACAAGGACAGGACCTTGCATTAGTGCAGGCAGACGTTCAGGACATTTCCTGTGCCACCCCTCAGTCTCCAGTGATCCACATTCGCCTGTTGACCTTGTCATCCTGCCTCAGTCAGCAGGCAGCCACTGTGCAGTCGTGAAACACACTGAAATAAAAAACACAATCTTCAGATTTACAGACAGAGAACTTTTCCAACATTTACATGTCCGCTCAACATAATACAAATGACTAAATATGTTTTTTTTTCTGGTTTTATCATTCTTACTACTCCTTGTCTTTATGATCTAGCTTCCTCATTTGCCATGCCACATCTGGCACTGGTCAGACGCTCTCAGGCTGATGACCAATAGGCTCCCATAATAAGGATATATGACTCGCTGAGCCTGCAGGTAATTATTTAATCATTTTTAGATGGCTTTAATTGAAATTAGATGATTAATGCTTCAGGGAATCACTGCCCACAGAGAAGGCTAATTGAAACTCTGTCTTGGACGGCTCACCTTGGATCTGTCACACTCTGGACGCCCCATCCAGGAAACTGGTTGTGAAATAAATTGGTATTAAAAGAAAAACTAATTGTATCCAGAGAAAAAAAAAATCTAACCATTATGCTTGATTGCTTTGGCAGTACAGTTAGCCATGCAAAACCATGCTTTTTGTGTCAGGTCTTGTTTCTGCAAGATAGAAGAAAAATATATGAATCTAAACGTCATATAGATATAGAGATATCAGATACACAACAGCAGTGGAGCATTGGCACAGGAGGCCTCTGGTTCCCAGTCTCCTTTTTAGCACATACCATGCTCCCTGAAATAATTTTCATTGAAGTGATCACATCTAATTGACCTTAAGTGTGATATGCACTGTTGTCCATAAGTGTGTTCTTGCATTTCATGCAGTAGTATTTTAGTGAACGTTGAAACATCTATGGTGTTCTTTATATGGCCGACTTTAACTAGGGGCACCTTACCTTAAAATGTATTTAGACCTTAGTTCTTGCCGTAAAGTTAGAGAGGTTTGGACAAACATTAGCTATTTTTTGTAGAAAAGTGTTGAAGTCTTTCCATTCCAGTGCCTGATCTGGTTGTTTGTGTTTGTTTGTGCTTTATGCACCATGCAACGAGATAGTCCATACACCCCGAACTTTCAGAAAAACCATTATCGATAAAAGGCATGCTCTTTGTGTGGCTTTAAGCGTAAATATAAAAACAGAAGCTATCACTTTTACCTATAAATCTCACTGCGTCTATCGTGTTGTCCCTTAAAGGAGCAATAAGTGATTTTTCAACACTAGGTGGAGCTTGAATGCTGTCTGTAGAGCAAAACAAAATGTGTATCAAGCCACGCCCTTTTCTACCTGGCTCCAGCACTCGGCACCCATTCCCCTTTCTCACCCATCGGCTCGTTTGAACGTATTTGCAAAGGATAAATACACAGCAGTTCAGAGGAGCATGTCTAGTAAAGAAGTATCCAAATCATAACTTTATAATGCTGCTAGCAAGAGAACGTTTTGATCCGTTGGACGTGCTCTCCACCATTTTGTGCCTGACAGTGGTATTTTATAGGCAGGGAGTGGGTAAGCCCAGAGTGGCAGCCGTACGCGTGTGCATACGCGGCCGGACCGGCTATCTAAACAAGAGATTAGGGAACAACACAGACAGATAGTGAGTGACGTTTAACCATAGCCCACCTAAAAGATACCTTGAGTTCTTCACAAAACAATTTTTCTGTTCTTTCTGTCTAAAATAATGAAATTTCGCTTATTGCTCCTTTAATGCGTGATTCTGCATGCACCCTCATCACATGACACACTACAGCCCAGAGCTCAGGTTACATATGGGAGAGAAGAAGAAAGGAAGGGAGCTGTCAGATATCAAGTCTCTTTTCCTTTGACCATTGTACCCATAGGTAAGTTAAAAATAACATTAGAAGAGATTTTGTTAACTGTTTATAAACTATTCAGTCATTTAAGAACTATAAATCTAAACAGATATGGGATTCCTCAAGGGTACCTTCTTGGGCAGCTTTTATTCATTATGCAGATGCTCCTCCATATCTCAGATTACTTTACCATGGTCATTTATGGCTTACCTGTGACATGCAAATAAATGTCACTAGCATGAGATTTACAATGACTAAATAACATTCCAAGTCCTTTTTCCTCCAAATGTAATTTTTTTTTAAAAGGATCTCACATATTGGATGTGCTGTTTCAATTAATCTATATACAAGACAAAAAGCCAGTTAAATAGGAGATAACACAGAACTGACATTAAGTGTTTTGCATCAGTAACTCTGTTACACGCCAGCAATGACTTTACGGCTGAAATAATATAACACTGGGTCGACGACAGAATGAAAAGTAACGTTAACAAAGTACATCAGATTATGTTTCCTCTTTCTTAAAGCCTCAGAGCAATACCATAATGCATATAAAAGCTGACAGTAGTTGTGCTTCCTAGTTCATGCCCTGTATTACAGTGAAAAATAATTACAGTTTGAGGGCAGTGGGGAGTGATGGCACAGCATATATTAGCGATATCGCTGGAGTTTTTCCTTATGAGAGCCGCTGTCTTGGCCACTAAGATTAGTAAGGGCTCTAATCTATTGATCCCATGGGAACATTTCTCCATAAGTTTCTCAATGGCTTCCTACTTAAACCCTCATCAAAGGCAGAGGCAATGCGCTTGGTGGGCTGTTTATGTCAATACAGCTAATGTGATGCACTTCACGGCTCCCCTTTCAGGCGCCACTGGTGGCACAAATGAATAAATAAATATCAAGACTGAGACCCGAATAAAACAAAATAAATAGAAAATAAATTCGTCCTTGTGACGATGATAATAGGGAGCAGTCAGGGACGGCATCAGGGAAATGTAAGACAAATCCCAGCTCTGAGCCTCAATTCTCTCCCTGTCATTTCTAGACCCCCATCCGTTTTTTCTTCTCCCCATAAACATATTACTGCCTGGCCATTGAGACAGCCTTGTCTTTGTTGTCTGCCGCCTCTGTGTCTTCCGCTAATGGCATGGATAACCTGTCATGGCATTGTGCATGAGTAAGGCTAACTGACAGTAAAAAGGATAAATGTCATGAATTAGCACTCTGCTGAGCATCTGCCGTGACCTTTGCCACAAAAAAAAAAAAAAAAAACTGACAAGAGAAAATCACCAAGCATGCTTGCCACGAACTTGATTGCGTGACGAAAGAAATGACAACGAGACAGCATTTGAATTAAATAAAACGTGAATCTATAAAAATGGAAAGACAGTATCGACGGTCAGTCTTAAGTTTGTAGAAAAATGGGATCGGCAGTGTAGTCTGCCACTTCTCAGGCGTTGTCTCAGTCTACCATGCTACACTAAACGTCCAGAGATGTACACGGCCCTCACCGTCAATCTGCGACTGCTCCTATCGAATCTGAGACTTTCTGAGATGACTGGGCCAAGCGACACCTAGTGCCCGCCTACCAAAGGTTGGTTTTAGCCAATCCCGGTATCTATTGAAAAAGTAAGCAACAGGGGTCATGAGAATCCACAGGTTAAGCTGGTCAAGGCTCGGCTTGCTGTTCTTCTTACAAAGAAGAAATTGTGGATTCTGACTAAACAGACATGTGATATCAGTAGCTATGCATGCGTCCTCATGCGCTGCCGTGTTTATTTTGGTCCAGGTATGGGCTCAGAACCTCAACTGAATGTATTGCCTTGAACTGCAACCGACCATTTTCGGTGTGGTCCAGAACGGTTGAAGTGGATTCTGGTGTATCTGGGAAGGCGCAAATGCCGCGAGAATTCAGCTTGCAAGCAATGTCACGGCTGCATGTCAGTTGTCAACGCTCCAAGGCATGCCACCCGGCAAGTGCTGAAGATTTTCATAAAACTATTCACAACTGAAGTCCACTCATCTGTCACATGCAATATGGGCCAAAACGCGTCAACTGATGTGGCAAACCGTACCATTAGTGTTTGGCTGCGTTCAGTCATAGAATGGTTTGCCTTCCTTCTAGCCAATCAAAAGTCCTAGCTTCTCTGAAATCCTGCCATGGCCAGGTGTTTTCTTTTTGCTTTTGCAAAGAAGCTGCAGTCTTTCTGATTACCTGGTACCCTGCTGTACGTAAGAGGCCCAAGAAACAGAATGCCTCTTTATTCACATTGATGGCTTCCATTTTTTTCGGATGTCCACCACAGTGTCCCCTAGTCTCTGCCACAACAGACCAATAGACTACTGAAGACCCAACCGCAGCGAAGACCTCGAACAGGAACTCAGCCTTTTTTCCAGAACATGATAAAACATGTCATGGAGGCATGAGATGAAGATATCTTAAATGTTTTCCTCTGATAAAGGTCTTCAGTCCAACCTCAAAGCTCAATAGCATTTAGTAGATTTGCTCAGCAACTCCTCCACCACTGGATATATGGGTGGTGGGTGATGTTTGACATTTATTACGGTAATTGATAGACAGGATAATATACACACATGCTGTTTTTTAAAAAAAGCAATTCAAATCACCTCCACAGATTCACCTGGTGGATTTTAGTGTAATTATTTGATGTCCTTTTAGAAGTTTGTTATAATATAAAACCATATGAAATGCACTGCATACTATCTGAGTTTTCACTTTATTCTAAATATTATACCATCTCTGATATTTTCAGACTGTCTGAAAGTTCAAAGTTTATTACCCGCCAGAAAAGAGAGACTTGTAGGATCGTCACCCACTCTGTTACCAGTTGCAGTTCACGTGGGAAAAGTGCAACGTGAAAGCACACCGCAACCAAAGGGAAAAAATAAAGTCCACTTCTGGTCCAGAACAAACACGTGGATCAAGTGACTTTCCTGCTGTGAATATACACCCAAACAGAATCTGACATCAAAATAATAAATCAAATAAACTAACAGAATCCACTAACCAAAACACAACATAACACTAACCACACTAAAGAATAACAGACCAAAGGAAGCACAATCCTGGAACTAAAAGAATAAGTCCAGAACATTGGAGCGGACACAGCAGGGTTAAAACGGATGAGTTCATGTAGACATTTTCCATCCGCCAGGTTATCTTAAACAAATACTGTATATTTCTATTGTCCATTTGCAAATGATGACCTTTCAGATCCATGCATCCATCTAAACGTTAAATGACTTAAGAGTAGCTTCAGGCAGTGTGAGTAGAGAAAACAGGTGGAGGACTTAACTCACTTAGCCTTTTTCTGTCTGTGCGTTGTACGAGCACACTGCAGAAAGGGAACTAAAAGTAAGCACAATTTTTCTTGAAATTAGTGTATTCATCCTTGATTTGAGCAGGTAAATAAGATTATCTGCCAATGGAATAAGATTTTTGCTCTTAAAACAGGAACAACTCATCTCTGTGATCTTATTTCAAGTTTAGTATATCTAATTATCTTATTGTAGGGATAAGAATACTCATTCCATTGGCAGAAGATATTTTGTACCAGCTGAAATAAAGGATAAATATAATCATTTCAAGAAAAAAATTACTTACTTTTAGTTCCCCTTTTGCAGTGAAGGATCTGTGCATTTCCTTGGAAAATTGGAAAACACCCTCATGTTTTCCTCATCCCTCTCATCTCCTCATCCTGAACATGTAGAGGCACAGGTGGCAGTGTAGAAAATTTCCAAGTAAAAAAAAAAACATCTATCGGCTGCATTTTGTTTTACTCTAAGTCACGTCAAACAGAGGATGCTGATGTTGTTATCTTGTCTGGTCCTGAGTCCAGCCTGTCTGAGACTGAGACCTGCCTGTTATCAGGTAATTAAATGCATTTAATTAGTTGCAACCGGTTGCTAATTTTTGACACACAGTTGTACTTATTTATGTTTTCCATGACTGTATCGACGGCAATAAAACATTACCTTTTTGCGTGACTGTAAGACTCGATCAGCGATACATCTTTTTCTTATATTAAGACTTTACAGTTTATTCGCTTTAACAGTGTTGTCGGGAGCCCGAGAGATATGAAATTTCAGTTCCGAATATGTCTAAGTATGTATTTCAGAACTGACAGTAAAGCTGGCTTTGACTTTTTTTTTTTTTTTACTTTGATCTTGTCCAGTTTGAACTGAAAAACCACACTATAATGTCAGAGGCTGCTCATCTCGTCATGTTTACAGAGAAAAAAAAGATAGAGGGGAGGACAGAGGAGACAGGAAAGACAGCAGTGAGTAAATTGCCTGACATGCCTGAATCAGCTGTGGACGTTTGGGCAATTTCAGGTGTTTGGTCAAGTGGAAAATTTAAAGAAAGAGAAACCTTGGTCTGTGGGATTTTATAGGTGATCCAGTGTTTCTAGCGTGCTTACTCCTTGTCAGCTTTTTCATTATTTCTCCGGTGATACGCCATAAACCCAGTACTCGCTTCGAACGATGTTTGCTTGTGTCGTTATTGGCTGTTTGGTCTTAGAAATTTGACCAAAACCTCAGAGCTAAGAACAAGGTCTGCCATTACGCTCCTGAGGTTTAAGGTCAAAGCATCAACACACAGCTGCGAAAGCTACCGAATCATCAGTTCAGCAAGAGTATTGTAAACCAGAGAAGAAAAAAAAAATATTAACTGGCTAAAAATTCAAAAAGGTTGGTTATGTGACAAAGAACCAATATGTTAAACCACGCTTCTTAAACCTGGGTCTTGGATGAGTCATATGTACATATGGACACGCCATCCGGTGGCACAGATGGGATGTCCGACTCACATTTGTGAATAGATTTCTAAATGACTTCATTTTCAGTTCATGTTTGTGTGTGTGTGACTTATGTGAGCGGCAGGGAGGCTGTTAAATCGCTAAATCAGGATTCGCTCTTAACAATCGAGAGGTTTCAGCAAACTTACATCACCTTTTAGAATGATGTCTAGTTGATTGGATACTTCCCCAAGGCAGCTTTTGATCCCACTCTTTTGCTCTGGAGCAAGCATGTTGAAACACATTACAAGTTCCTGCTGAACACTTGGATAAACCAGTATAACCCAAAGTATATAAGCTGTTTACGCTCAATTTCATTTTGTATCCATTGGATGCTATTTGGCCCATAGGTCTATGTCCATTTTTTACCTGTGAAGAAACGATGTTATACATAAAGATTATGGACTACCATCCATCATTCTCTCCACTCTGACCAGCATCCGTGCTAAAGAACATTACCCCCCAGGACATTTATCTAGCTAGATAAGTCTTTGTATGAACTATGGGCAAATAATCCAAATAATGATCAAATCTCATGGACATATCCTTAGTTTTCAGGTTAAGTGCAGATTCATTTGAAGAACAGCAAATTAATTTTTACTGCAATCAAAGTGCCTAAAGATCCTATTTTAGATTGGTATACTTTGCTACTGTCCACCGTGGTTTACAAGCCCTTTAACCATTTTTCAACCAACAAGTAGGGCACTGGAACTACGACAAGAATGAAAAGGTTCGAAAATCTTCAAAGACCCTGAAGACATTTTGCTCAAGACCGCTTTCAAAGATTCCAAAGAAGCTTGCTTCACCGACAGCAAAGCTAATAAACGAGAAAAGGCGTTAACAAAAATCCTGTTTGTATGAGAACACAAAAAAAGACATTTTGTTAATGCGCCCTAAATTTTCCCAGGGGAATAGTAGATGTGCTCTCCATGGCACGGAGCAGAACAAGTGGTGAATATCAATGAATCTTGTTTAGGATATTTGCTTCACGACACGTTTATGCTAAAACAGCTGCCACTTTGTCAAGAGTTAGCACTGGAAGACACTCGAAAACTTTGTGTCAAAGCTAAATAATAAACACTATCCTCCGCACGCAGCTCTGACCTACATTGCGCTCTCGGTGCGAACGCAATAAGGATTACATTGTGATAAGCATCCTGGTGGACACATTAGGCTGTGCTGTTATTTTAGCAGATAGGAGTTCACGGCCCATTTATCAGAAGGTTTGGTGTCTCCAGGTTATCTGGGATGGAGAAAATGGCTCAATGGAGCCGGGGAACGGTATCTTTAATTGCTTTTGTTGTTCTTTGGAGTCGGATAATCAAAAGTGTGCAGGGCTGAGATTTTGCTTCCATTGTGAGGTCTTGGAATTGATTTCAAATTCTGTTTCTCTCCTTTTTTTTTTTCCTCTTAATGGCAATTTGCCTTAGGAGCAGATAGGTGTCCAGAAGCTATCCTGTAATTAATCTGCCCAATCAATGCTTGGTAGCCCAAGGCCTGTGTCCACTCTCTTGGATTCACCTGTTGTTTCTTTGGACGCGGTCGCTTTCTCTATCTCTTTGAGAAAAAAGATGAGCGTGTCTGCGTGTGTTCAGTAAAACAGGCGGTTTGTATGCGTGCGTGTGTGTTTGCGTGCGTGTGCGTGTTGAGGCATGTGGAGATAAGAGGAGCCGGAGAGTTTGTTAAAACTCAAATATGTGAAACTCATTTTGCAAAACTCACGCACACACACACGTTGAAAGCAATTTCAGCGAGAAACTGGAGATAAAGGTATTTCGGAACACGCTCCCCGAAAGTTACCGTGCGTCAAAAATGTTTCCATGGCGACGCTCCACTATGCTCGCGTTGCAAAAAAATAAAAAATAAATTTAAAAAAAAATGAATCAGGAGAAATTAGAAATCCAATTTGTATTGTTTGCCATGCCCAGAATAGATTACAAATGTATCAGCCAACTGATGCTAATTCCTTTGGCAGCCCGCGTTGTTGGGATGAGACAGGAGAGGAGTGAGGGGGCGGCAGTGGTAGTGTTGTTTGTCATCAGCGTTATTTACCTTACAGCCAGTCCACAGGCTGCAGGAGGCATATGGCTGATGATAACAAGAGTCCATATCAGGTTTCCTCCCTCGCACGCTTGTTCTCCCGTCATCTGTGAACCACGACTAGTCTAGATTCACTTCCCCTTTCAGCAAGCGCCTTTCGAATCTGATGCTGGCTCATTTAAATTCCAATGGTGATTTTTTTTCTTTTTTTTCTTTTGCCTTTTCCCTCATGACTCCACGGAGAGGCTGAGAAGGGAGGAGACGCTGCGGATGAACTGTTTGTAGTGTTAATTTTATATCCCGGCTGCAACTGATGCAGCGGTTTGATTGTTGCTCTCTGCCGTATCAGGAATTCACAGCAGGAGCGCTGGTGTAGAGAAGGAAAAAAATAAATAAATCACTGCAAACTGCGTGGGTTTCAGAGCCACACATTCCTTACCTTCTGCATAACACAGGTACTTCGATGACAGATTTACATGTACACTTAAACAGAGTAGTTGTTACAAAGTAATAAAGTAATTCTTGCACACACATAGGGGAAAAAACACTTTTACTGCTATTCCTTTAGCAAGGGGTATTTCCTGCAGGAAGTAACGGCTCATTTTCCGATAAAGAGGGACTTCACCACGATCTCCGAGAGCTTGGTGCGAGCCATGAGGCATACAAGTGAGGAAATAGGACACGAGGAAAAAGCAGATATCAAATTAAGGATTTCCTAAGGATGTCCGCCAAAACTGGAGGCCGTCATCTTTCAGGGTCTCTTTGCAAAGTGACATTTTGCCCGGTCTTTACTCCATCCATCATTCTCTCAACTCTGACCAGCATCATTCATTATTTTTGAACTATAACTCTGTTTCTGTTTACACTGTTTCATCTATGTGATTCAATTTCTAAATGAAACGATATGTTATTCTTTCAAATCCAAGTTTCTTTCACTGCAGACTACAAACTTGCACCTTAATTGTTTGGCTATATGACTTTTGTTTAAGTTTTCTTTAAGTAAACTGGACATTTAAATTCATTGTCCAGTATTGCAGACTGCTATCTGACTTTTTTGGACTCCAAAATGAGTCTATTAGCTGCTAAGGACTATTTGCACGTTTAAGCCCCTCAGGGAGTGTTGTTGGCCAGTGCAATCCTCTGCTTAAAAAAAGTAAAAAACGTAGGAAAGATTATGTCTTGTTGTGTGATTGGTGTGCATTCTGAGCCGCTGTCTGAATCATCGGAAACGTCATCATGGCAACACATGATGACAACAAGGATTCTTGATCTCCTTCTTCACGTAGGGGCTTATCTGCCTTTTCCAACTAACTCCTAAAGCTTTATTGCTTTCAGAGGTGTAAACCTGCAAATCGTAAAAGTTGATCAGTAAAAAGGCAGGGTTTCAAGCAATTCTTGGAGAATGGGGGAAAACCCCACAGCCAGACTGTTTCAAGGCCAAAAACCTCTAGCATCAGACAATAGGCCCTTTCTCAGTGCTGGCTGCCTGGTGGGGAAACCACAAAGGAGATGTTAAAACCTGCTGTTGGAGCGACTTGTTCCCCACACGCTGCAGTCTGCTTACATGGAAACATCAGGGAAGCGTTGGATGAGCCTCAGGACAGGAGCCAGACTTAGGCAGCAAGTGCTGTTTACCTCACTTTGCAGCATCACTTATCAACTTTAATGTGCGCTCTTGCGGTTTTTTTCCAGCCAATTTATCTAATGCTGACCCCCCACTTGTTCGGTGATTTTTATCATGCATGCCCACAGAAGAACCCTTATTTTGAGATGAAGCATGACTTTGTTACATGATTTGAGGCTGGCTGGGACTGAGTTAGGACTTGGAATTGCACGGTAATTAGAAATGACAAAAACCCCAGAACAAGTGTTGGCTCCGCGAGCCTGTCTGAGCATGTGTCGCTCTGCTCAAGTGGGATTTCATTTTTTTATTTATTTTTTTTGACTCTGTATGAAGGGAGCAGCCAGAACCTTGCACAATAGCATGGAATTCAAGGGGAATCACATGCAAAAACCGTGTGAAACGTATAAACACAGTTGTTGGATTTCAACTCACTACAAACAGACGGGTAATCTCCAGAACAAAACCGTTTTTTTCTCCTTCTGTGCACTTTGTGGCAACACAAACGATGTCGCAAATTTACATTTGTACTACAAGTTCTATCACACCTAATAAAAAAAAAAAAGAGCAGGTTGTGTAGTGGCTCTACTATAGTCCCAAACATCTTTGCGGACAGGATAACCAATTATCTAAAAAAAATAAAATAAAAAATAAAAAATAAATTGAATAGGTTCCTCTGTTAAATTACAGCCTTTACAAAGATTAAAACATTACAAATAGCATAGGACAAAAAGAAAACACAACATGATTTAAAAAGCAAATAGTATTTCACGTTTAGCATGTCAGAAAAACATTTTTTTTTTCAGAAAACAGCAACATTTTAGGAAATCCATTTCAAGCAACAGATAACAATAAAAGCATGTTTTATTGAACCAAACGTGTTTAAAAACACAGTGTTTCAAAAAACACACTAAAACTATATCAGAAATGCTACCGTTTGTGTCAAAAAAAAACCTTTCTCTGTTATTTCCTGTGTTTGGAAAATAACAGACATTTGGAAAACAGAATAATGTTTCAGAAACACATAAAAAGAGGTAATCTTTTGGCACTCACAAATAGAAAAAACAACAACAGTGGCACATATTTCAATTGCTAAATTTATTTCTACTTAACCAACAGCTTACATATGATTTTGCATTAAATGTTGTGATCTGTGATGCAATGAGCACCTGTTCCAGGTGTGCCCTGCGTTTTGCTGCCTGTTTAACTGTTACAGACAGGCAGCAGTCCCCGCCCCCCTAGGAGAGAATGAGCAGGTATAGAAAATAGATGAATGAATTTCCGTAATATAATCCTTGTATGTAGTTTCCTTTCTTGCTGAACCATATTACTCTTTTTTTCCCCCTTTCCGTTCCATGATGATATTTTTTGGTGCTAAAAAAATGTCCACTGGTAATGTCGGTGCCATATGGGACGACTGATATGTGCTGCGATGCGAAGTAGCTCACTTAAACTATGTTGGCACAAAATAATTATAATTTATGAAGGCAGACCTTCCAATTCATCACAGACCTTGCCTACTCAGGCAGTCACAACCCATATTTCATGAAGGATCGCCTTTCCCTCTCACTGGCCTCCTAATCCGATTGAGGAGCAATTCTAGCCAAACTTTCTCTCAGCATGCTGTTGCAATAGCTCTGCCCACGGCAGCATTTGGCATTTATTGACTGATGTAAAATTATTGCAAGGTACAAATTAATGTATGTAGCAATGAACTATTGGTGAATAAGATTCAGCACTGTGATAACCAGTGGCAGTTTTTGATGTGGGGTGAAACGGTTAATCACCCAGGGTGCAATGCTGTCATGGGGCAGCTCAAGGGCTCAGAAAAATTTTAAAAAACGCATCTGTCAGTTGTATCCTGAATGAGTTTTCTATTGCGTCTTGTTATTTTCAGTCGTGCACAGTGTTTCCACTGTGAGAACACATGGCCTGAATCTTTGGCTTTTACTCAAGCAGTGGTCCCAGGATGGCAGCCCTGCTACAACTATGGCTGGTCCAGACTTAACACATGATCAGGTTTCATATGAGAATTTCAATGAGCTGTGAGACAATCCTCTATCTCACTAAAGTGTGTTTCTCTTTTTTTTTTTTTTTTTTTTTTTGGATATCATTCTGACTTTTACAGACTACTCCCAACAAATTAGTCCCCATCATCACGCTGTTGTTATTTGAACAACACCATACATAACAGCTTAGACATTATGATTTAAATAGAAGCCATACATTTAAAAGTCAGGAAATTAGAGGGACCATAATTCATCTCCAACTTTTTTGCATTTTAACGAAGCGTAACAATCGGCTGTCTACCTCATTACAAGAGGAAACTCTAATTTCAGCTCCGACAAAGAAAAAGTTAATTTTGCCCATCTTTGTTTTTCTCGGCATTTACACAACAATTATCCCTGAAATTACAGCATCTTAAGTAAGCTTTAATCATTTTCAAGAAAAAAAATGTAAAGTCCCGGCTGTTTGATGGGATACATCTGTGGAAGGGCTCATTGTCTGCTTTAAGGGGAACGCTCTACTTGGAGATTCATGTGGGGAAGAGGGATGGAAAGAAAGAAAGAAGATTGTTTTGTAATCAATAAGTTTGGTGTTCTCCACAAAGATGCAAAAACTCTTGGAAATTACAAGAAAGGTCTTTCACAGTGAAATCGGGTCAGCCAGATATGAAAAGAATTTTGCTATTTAGAATTGAACAGTCACTTTTTACTGTTTCCCGGTTAATGGGACTATACTGTTATCTGGATATGCTTTAAGGTAATAACACTTTCTGTGTGAGAAATACTGTGTAAAAATTCACAACCTTATACAATTAAAAATTTCCAATTCAGAAACATTATACAAAAATTGTAAAAAAAAAAAAAAATACTATTCTCATATTAACCTGAGAGCACAATAATTATGGAATTAAGACACTACTTTTACATTTACCTACAGTTATCCCTCAATAATGTCCAAAGTGTTGTAAAATGTACCAGCTTTATTAGCCCCCTTTGTGACATCAAAGCAATTTTGACACATATTGGATTCCAGATGAGCCAAATATAGCAGGACAAGCAGAGGACATGTCAGCACTCCACATTCAGAAGTGACGGCGGGATGCCATCGACTGTCACTTCTGAATAGTGCAGGTGCTCTAAAGTGTTGGAGGACACAGTCTGCACTTGCATGCCGCTCCAGCCAGCTTCAAAGCAGGTGCCCAGACCGAAATAACATCACTTGGCAGGAGATGTATGTCATGTACCAACCTGCTAACCTCTTAGCCCAGCAGAGGCTGGTGCCTGGGAAGTTAGCGGACGGATTCATGACACCAGCTGTTTGCTACCTCCATATTCAGTCATCTGCTAGATCAAATGAGGCTGGAATATACACTTAGTGTGTGTGTGTGTGTGTGTGTGTGGGGGGGGGGTCTGACTTTTGTTTGTTTCATCTGTTTTAGCTGCAGCTCAATTGGACCCTTTGCCATTTCATATCGTCCTAGTTCCATTTTTGAGAAGGACGGATTAACAAATTCACATCAATATTTTAAAAG
This sequence comes from Fundulus heteroclitus, assembly GCF_011125445.2. Classification (NCBI taxonomy): domain Eukaryota; kingdom Metazoa; phylum Chordata; class Actinopteri; order Cyprinodontiformes; family Fundulidae; genus Fundulus; species Fundulus heteroclitus. The sequence continues at coordinate 31,080,005 of NC_046381.1, read as the reverse complement.
AAACATATTAATGACTTCTTATTAAACTTAATAAATTAATGAAAGGGTGGAAACGCTTCCTGTTTGAGTCGAATGCCTTACAGAATGTGACCAAACCCAAATAGATTTCTGTAAACAGATTCATGATACGACATTTAAAAGCAGAAGGCTGTTTTTTTTATGTCAGTGTAACTGATAATTTGACTCAATCTATACTAAAAAAATTCTTTAAAGATACTCATTTGCATCAAAGTCGGCACAAACCGGACCATTTTCATCTCCACAAGTAGGTACACAACTTCACACAGCAGCACTGCAAACACTGAAGTTCAGCTCCTACGCTTGGTTGCGGAAGGCTCACCTGAATGATCTTGGCGGAGAATCAAAAATGTGAGCTGCTGCTGGAAATGTAGAAGTCTGGTGATATTGCAAGTACCACCAGAGGAATTTGTGATCCCTTTTAGCCGACAAGGCAAATGCAAAAGCATCGTTTGAGGGGCATTTTGACTTTGAGGAAGATGAACAACCGTCAAAGAATATTTGGGCCCTCATGCCAGATATCTGAAAAAACAGGTCAGTAAAGCTCATATATTTACAAAGGTGATGAAATAAACATGCCAGATGACATAAGCTGGCATTTTCTGTCAAAGCATTTGCATCTTTCAGACAGCCCCCATCATGTATGCAAAGGTCTTGTCCCAGCTGTTATTTTGACCACAAAACAACTATAAATTATCTGGAAACAAAAAGCATTTTTTGATGAATCTTACAACAAGTATCAACAACACATATTGCTATCATATTTTGAGCTATCATATCATATTTTACCACAAATGTAAAATGAAGTTGCGGGAGGACCTACGTGGTCAGCTCACTGAGCTCTATGGGTGCTGGAGGTTTGACAACAGAAATGACAGAGCAATGGTGTGGGTGACTGAACCAGATTGTTCACATTAACATGCGTCAGTAATGTCATAGTCTGTCGTAAATTCCTGACGCACATACAGAATCATGCACAGGACACATAACGAGATGCTAGGATCTTTATTCATTCTGGGTATTTGGGGAGGAGAAGGCAGACCACCAGAGGAGGGGTTTGTTCCGAGTCCGGGACCGCCGATACGGGCCGCTGGAGTCTGAAGGTACCGGGGAAATCTGGAGAGGACAGGGCCGGGTGAGCGTCAGAGAGCGAGCAGGAAGGTGAGAGTTAGCAGAGCAGGATGGCCGGGAGTGACAGGTGATTTGCAGAAGCGGGAACAGGGACGTTTTTGAGATGCAAGTTCAGAATCCAAAACAGAGAGGCCGGTAGCCCAAACCTGAGAGCACAGAGAGGTACTGCTTAGTACAGGGAGCCAAGCACTTGCAAATATAAGAATCTTCCATGTGAGGTGGGGATTCAGTCAATAGGGTCAGCAATAACTGAAGACCCCCTGGAAGTGAAGGATTTAACTAGTATAAAAATCATATTCTTAGACAAAAATAGTATGGAAAGAAGTCCATCATGGTGAGATAAGGCCTGTTAGCTGAGTTCCCTCATGGAGATGTTTTTTCCCACTGTAGAGCCATAGTACACACTGCTCAACTGTTCTGTTTTATAGTGGGTATAGATCAACAGGAAAAAATCCTCATAGCAGAGGCCCCATTGGCTAATAAATAATTACCTGGTGAATTGACCAGTTTGCACCCCTCTCGTTGCATATCCATTTAGCGATAAGAAAGATGGCTGCTAATTTGACTACTAACAAAATGAGTAAACAGCAAACGGTAGACTGTGACTAAAGCTGACAATTACAGCCAAAACGTATGCCAAAATACACTTTCTTTGATCACCAAAGAAAAAATTACAGGAATTACATGTTTGCTCTGTAAAAAAAGTCGATTTTAGAAGAGGGCAATACTTTTTTGTCCCTCAGTGGAAAAATTAAAGCGTAGCAGCAGTAGACGGGCAAATGGAAGCTCACGCATAGACACAAAAAACAAAACAATAATGATAAAAAAAAAACTACAAGGCCTGCACCAGTGAATCCAAGGTACATACTTCCATTCAGAGATATTTAACACTTCCTCTAAGCATTATCTTCTGAACTGTTTTGCAACACGGGGAAGCAACCCTTTAAAAGCTGCAAAATAAGTGCAAAGGCACGATCTTGACGATTAGCCCAAATATCTGTGTTGGTCTGATTGTTTGTTCCCAGATTTCAATGAGAAAGATTAGCTTAACAAACAAACAAAAAAAAAAACTCCATTTTCCATAAATCTGTCAGTTTAATTGGTAGTTTGAATGTGTCATTCCTGTGAATTCGGTTTTAATAGCATATTTAATGCAGTCGCTGCGTTACGTGATTTGCTGTTATTTGGACTTGCAAATGCATCCTTGTCTTTCTCTGTCAGTTGAGGTTTTTCCTTTAATTTGTCCTTCGTGGGAGTCTGTCTTGATGCAACTGAGCTTAAATCTCATTATCTCAACATTCAGCTATGCAATGAGTGGCACACATGAGATCTGGGCATAGAAATGATGACCGAAGACATCAACGTGAAAAAAACAAACTCTGGGTGTCGGCCATTAGAGCGTGTCCAATTCCGGGCCCTCTTTACCCACTTTCACATTGAAATTAGTTGTGTGTGTTTTTTTTTTTCATGGGGGGCTGGGCTCTGGGTTGGGGGGCCTCTCACAGACTCACAGTGCGTTTGTGAAAAGGGCAAGTGCATCAGTTTGATTGAAGAGCTGTTAAAGACGGTGAAGGCTTCAGCATTCGGTATGCATGCCACTTTCATGCATCAGTACCTCTTCTATTGCTTTTTAGCACTTATTCCGTGTTGCCCCAGAAGAAAAGATGAACCCAGACATCCGCAGTCGGACCGCCCTCATTCGTCGCTCAGACGTCGACGCGTTTGGGTTCCTCCTTCTGAAGGACAGAGGGTCGGTGGAGATGAACCGTGAACTGCATCGCCCGTCCTTTTGCCGCTGTTTGAGACAGGGCCTCTCCGTTTTGGGTGGAGTGGGGAGGGGGGGGGGGGGTACATTTCCATTTTAGGGAGCACCTGTCGCCACCGAGCATTTATGGAGGTTGCACAGATGTTTCCGGGTTATCCCGCAGACATGTTCTATACGATTTGTGCGTCTCCCCTCACATGACATTTCCCTTCTTTTTAACAGCCACCGATTGTACTTCCCTACATCGACATGGCAACAGGAGCATTTCAGAGGCAATCCAGAATTTGCTGAGATTTTCATTTACTAGTAAAACCTCAGTTTAAACAGTTGTTGCTGCTGACAAATGGCACTGCTTGTCTTACACGAAGTACATATTTGGCGCACTTACAAGGTTTATTATACCTCTCCCCCTTTTTCCCAGTGCTTATCTCATCTGTTGGAGGCTAATAGAAATGAGTTACCTTGTGGGACCCTTCATGGGTTATTACTGGTGGACCCAATGACAAACGCTGGCCTTTCAAAAGGAAGAACTCACAATCCAGATGCAACGTTGGGCCCCCTTTGCTCCACGAGTGTTCCATTATGTTCCGGGCACTCTGTTTGCTTCGTCCATCCTCCGCCATCTGATTAAGCGTATTTTCCAGGGTCGCAATAATGGGGATTTGTTGTTATGGCTGCAACGGTTTGCTCACCCTCATCTTCATCATCAGACGTTTGATGAGAACCAACTAATAGGACCGATGTTCAGAGGGAAAATCAATAGAGCTTAGTTATTAGGAGGTAGAAGGATAAAAAGACCCTCGGTGCTTGAAATAGCATAAGTGCAGGTAGCTAGGCAACTCCTGCGTGTTATTAGTTGCTTAGAACGAGAACATTTTTGCAAAGGAAATATGTTGTTTTTTTATTATTATATTTTGTCTTTTATATTTTGTCTTATTTTCACTAAAATCAGCATGTGCCTTTGGTAGATTTCCGACAACGGGAGCACTGAAAAAGTGAAAGAATATTGTTAATCATAGATTGTTTGGGGCCGTAAAGAGCTGGAGAACCAGTTCGAGCTATTAAACACAAGGTCCTGAGGCTGAAGAAATACTGTGTTTTATATATATATATATATATATATATATATATATATATATATATATATATATATAAAACACAGTTAGAAGCGTGCCAAAAGTCTGCAAAAATAGTTCAATATCAATCAACATACTGTAATATGTGCCAATGGTTAATGAGCAATTTTTTTTTTTGTAGATGATCATATAATGGATTGTTTTATTTTTACAAAGCAGATTATACCCTGCAAATATCATTAACACGTTCATCTGAAATAGCTGAAATGATAAATTGGTTTTACTTAAATGTGTGTTATTCAAATGAGTGTAATGTAATCTAAACAATCAGCGGTCGGCACATTATTCAACCTAATGAACATAATTTACTTTGATCATCATCCATCAATTGTATTAAATAAGTTAAAAAAAACATTGTATAATTTGGGTCTAACTGTATTTTGTATTTTAATTTTTTGTTGATGCATTTCAATCCCAATGCTTAAGAGGTTTCTGACACCATCAGTTAGGGCTGAAAATATGTTTTACACCTTTGATGTATAAAGCTGGCCATAAAAAAGCAAAAATAAGTTAAATATGCCAGTCAGTATCACAGCTCTTATTAAAGCATGAATCTATCGAACATTGTCTCATTGAAACTTTTACCATATCTATGCGACATTTTCAAATCCTTTTTCTCACTGAATGATTCATAAAAATAAAACTGATTCAGAACGTAAGGCAGAATCTTTGTTTTAGATAACTATGCATATATGTTGACCAGAGCTTTTAGATTAGAGACATTTTAATTGAGAAAACACACTTTTACACAGAATAAATTAGCATGTCACTGAAAAGTCTATTTCTGAAAAACTTTTTTTTTTTGCAAAGAGTGAAACTAACAGAAACTAGGTAACCTCATTTAACAAGCAGATAATGTCCAGCAGCATCTGCCTTGGAGCGGTTTCTCCTCTGGCTCAAACAGTGCTTTAAATCCTACGCTAATGTCCAATGGCTAATGTTCAAATCCTTGCTGAAATGTTTTAGTCCATATCTGACACGGCTGATCGCCAATCAGTCTGACTGAACCACTCTACGAGCGAACTCCATGACGACAGGCCAGCCTACTTTTCATTTTATTCAGGTCCTTTGAATATCACAGTGCGATTCCTGACTCTTTATTTCCCTGAAAACGTTCCGACCCCTCGCTGAGTCCAAAAGAATGACTATTACTCTTTCCTCAGTGGGAGCTGGCTTTTCAAAGGGTCTTAAATGAACATGAATGACATCATTCCTGTAATTTTTCTCGTACGCAGTGATTGGAGTTAGCACTTCTAAGGTCACTTGCGGAGGTTGGATACAGTAGTGTCTGTGGTGCACTGAAGTGCTCCTTTTGATTAGAGCCGCCAGGAAAAATACAATTTAGCCAAATTCTCCGGGGTTTTTTTTGTACTTTGGTTAGTTAAAAACATAGTTTTGGATCAAAATGATCAAATGTTTAGTTATAACGAGATGTTTTAATGATTTTCTAGGAAGAGTTCTTGCCCTTCATATACATCAAAACTGATGTTTCATCTGAAATGTCTTATAAGCATTGACTAAAGCCAGTGAAAGCACATTTTCCCCACTGTGCCAACAAATCGAGCACACACAAGCGTTCCTCCTTATTTTTTCTTTATCTTCTTATATAAATTTTTATTTTTTCCATCTTTGACCTACCCTCTTAAGGATCTGGGGCATCCAGTGACGTTCAGCATTCCGTCCCACCCCCCTAAACCTTTGATAATATCCGTTTGAGCTCGTAACATCCCTCTAACACAGTTGGTCATTAACATTTTGTGTTCAGAGAGCCTGTCAGTGTCTATTAGTGTTATGGCGGAATAGCTGAGGGCACTGGGGGAAGGTACCTGGCGTCTAGTGTCAGTCCAATCAACTCCTCGGCAATTCACTTCCATTCTTAATAAATGCAGACAACCTGAGCTTCCAGTGCTCATGGTGCATGGCAAGGTCAACACACAGACAGCTACTTCCATTTACAAACAGGCGTAAATGGTTTATGAGCAACTCGGTGGGGGTCAGCAATGGACGACAGGGCTCAACAGCCTCCACAACACCTATTACCGTCTAGATGTGCAGGGTCACAGGCCAGAGATGCGATAAGATTTGTTTCCTAAAGCATTGTTCCAACACTCTGGTCCAAAGGTTTTCTTCCTGTTGGTAAATCTAAAATGATTCCAAGAAGAGGACTGTGTTTATTCCTCAATGCATGGGAATAAGATAAGATAAGATAAGATAAGATAAGATAAGATAAGATAAGATAAGACAAGTTTATATGTCACCGCTCACTGTTGTCAGCATTAAATAAGAATTGTGTCTGTCCCCAGACTAAAAAATAAAGCCATACATAATAATAATAATAATAATAATAATAATAATAATAATAATAATAATAATAATAATAATATTTATAAGTGAAAATGTATCTGTGTAAAAGTAAAACTGATATATCCACCTTGTTTAAGGTAATACTACAGGATCTCGAACGGATTCAAGTCCGGACTTTGATAAGGCCATTCCTAAAGCTAAATATAATTTTCGGTTGAGTCTGTGACGGGGGGATTTGCTGTTGGGCTGCTTTTGATTATTGTCCTGCTGTACAAGTCAAGAGGTTAACTTAAGCTGGTCAACTAATGGGCGGACCATTGACTTTAGGACATTTACGACAAGCTGAAAAGAAGCAAAGCCGCCCCCGACTGTCACACCTCCACCAGTACATTTATTGGTATGATGGTTTTAATTTTATGTTTTTTTTACTAGCTGTAAAGGAGGGGACACCTAAACAGTTCCACTTTTATCATGTTTAACCAAACAATATTCGACAAACAGTCTAGGGGATGATCTTTCCTTTGGACATGGTCCTTTGTGTTAACCTGACAACAGCCAGCTGCATGTATATACATGCAGCTGGCTGTTGTCAGGTTACCTTTGTGTTGTTCTTGGTCAGGGATTTTTTTTCCACATAGATATTGTCTTTGACCAGTTTATTTTCCGTAGAACTTCAAAACTGACTTTAACCAACTTCAGTTGTCTTTCTAATCCTTCTGGAGAAGTCATATGTATGTGCTCATGGAGTAAGTCTGGCCAGTCGACCAAACATGATTTGTTTTGGTGAGTGACTCTTACTGTGATTTTCTGGCTTTGCAGCCCTGATAGACTGATAGATGTCAACGACTTTGTTTCTCATCCGTTCTTAAATTGCTTTAGATTGGGGGCTGATTTGCTGCTTTGTTAGATCTTTCAGCCCATTCACGTTGTCAAACAAGTTCTATTTACATCGTTTCTTGATTGCAGGCGTGGCAGTGATCAGCTGGTGAAGCTGAACTAAGCCAAAAAAAAAATGGTAATTCATGATTCAACAAGAGAGACAGTAAATATTAACATAGCACCGGGTAGGTTTGGATAGCTTGTCTCTTAATAAATTATATTGTTACTTGAAAAGTGCTTTTTGTATTTATTCGGGTTACCTTTGTCTCAGTCCAAGTGCAACCATGTTGTATGTCATTCTCTTCTTACGCCGTCATATCCGTCAACATTTTCACTTGGCAAGGTCTCAGACTGTCATTTTCTGGGAGTGGTGCTGAGAGACATTGACGCGATTGTGTCCTGGATTTATGTTTCCCCAGCACGAGGAGCTCAATAGTTTGTGAGATGCTGTGTGAAACCGGAGAGCCCAACGCCCCATGGCGACAGCGTTATGATTTACTCTGAAAAGAAGGAAAAAAACTGATTATTTCTGTAAAGACAGAGATTGCGGCGCTCAGAGAGTGGCCTTTCGCCTCAGCGTGTGCCTTGTGTTGATATTTGTCAGTTACATATGGAAACGTGATGGGAAAAAAAAAAAAAAAAACTGTACAATGGCACATTGGAACATCTCATCATTTCAGCAAAAAAGCCCCGCAATGCAAACAGTATTGTGTGACTTGACAAAAGATGAAAGGCGTTTCTTTGAGCTCAGCGGAGGCACACGAGGCATCAACGGCTCGGCTTTATAGGCACCGCTTTAATTCTCCTCTGTTTAGACACCTCAAGTCACTCATGCAAATTGCCTTGGTTTTGTTTTCACACAGAGTTGATGGCGCTCGCCTGTTTACCTGTGGGTTTATTTGTCAAAATGATGATATATTTTTCAAAGGGAGTCAAATGGAAGGCTTTGTAAATGATTGCAGGCTTAGTTAAAGTGAAATGGGTTTCCTTGGATAGCCAGTGGGATTGCTTTGATGCCTGACAGGCCTGACACGTTTTTATGCGACATGCTATTGTATCTAGGTTACTGATGAGTGAAAGCATCGTCTATTTAAAAAAAGTGGATTTTGCATTCGGAGGTGACACCGGCGCTCGCTTTGAGAACGCTCGCTGTCAGACTTATGAGAGGGATTTAAATTGTAAATGAACCATATGTTATCAAAAGTTGCAGGAATACGTAGTCCAGAATTTTAGAAGCACTGCTCTGTTAAAAAGTTTATTTTTTTAAGATTAACTTGTCTTGAATACTGAAACTAGCAGCTAATACCCAAAATAGACCACTCAAAGTGGTTTGTAAAAACTCTTGTTGATGAACAATTAAAACCATCAACACAGTGACATTGGATACATATTTACGTAAAAGCAAAGGCTTATTTACACTTAATATAAAGCAATTGGAGGTGTTGTGCTACCAATGGTCCTCCCAGTGAAACATAAAGAAAACAGATGTAAGCCATATTCTGGTAAAGTTGCTATCTAGTCGCATTTCCATCAACGTTTTTTAATGCGTATTTTAAAGTATGGCATTAGTAAAGGTTGACGGAGACGGCACAATTAGGATTAACACACAAAATTTAGCAAAAAATGTTTTTAAGCTCACTTGAGGTGGATTTTGATTTGATCAAAAAACAGTAAATGTGCTTAAGAGGAGATGGAAACACATTTGTCGAATCAGTTCTGATGGAGCGTGAATGTTAAAGTAACGCTTGAAAACAGCTGGAAGCAGCAACAGGTGCGTGTGGACCGACAAGGAGACTAGAACATTTCTCAATCTCATATGTGAAGAAAAAAAATCCACTCATTCATTAAAACCTCGCTTTATTGCTGGTCTGTGGTCCGTGCTGGTTAGCAAGCCCTACGCCTTGTATATTACAGCCAACGTCAACTTTTGAGACACTAAAACTTTGCTTTAGACTCGGTCACTTCCTGCCTCGCTGTTAGTTTCAGGGTCAAGGATTAAAAACAAATCCACATTTACACAAGGACGATGCTATGGGATTGATATAGTGCAGGAAAGATATCAGAAACTTTGAACAGAACCGCATTTGATAAAAATCCTCAAACTGGGCTATCTGAACTATCCCTTTAAAAGACAAATTATGAATTAGAAGGAAGACATGTTGCAAATCTAGGGCTTTGTGTCCCACAACAACGCCTGTCAGCAGAATGCTTTGATATGGATCCCTCATTCATAAACTACCACGTCAGGGAACTTATTCAAATTCAAAACTTTGCTACTTTTGTGTATTTGGGATTGATGCTAAATCCAAGGACCAGGGCGGATAATGGGGGCGGGGGTTTTGGGAGGTAAACTGGCAAATGAGAACAAGCGAGGCGGAGAGACATAAAGACGGAGCGACACGGAGATGATAAAGATGCGGGGCGGGGCGTGCGTGTGGTGATTGGGAGATGACCGTGGGAATGGCCGCTGCGGTGGCAGAATAAATTTGAATGCTGATTTTTGGTTAATAAATAACTTTGTGAACTGGAGCACCTGGCCCAGTCCCCAGTGTAAGCCAGTATCATGGTGAGCGCCTGCTGATTATTCACTAACCTTCCTGTCAAATGAAAAAGGTCTCCAGCTTTTGCTCACTGCCTGCTTGCTTATCTGCTGAGGGGTGAAAGACAACACAGCTCCTTTGGTGGTGGGAATGGATAACGGTATTCTACAGGAGGCCTCACTCGTAATGAAAATTTCAAACTGTAGACCTGGGCTCAAAGGCTTAAAGGAAGCATCCACTAAGGGAGCTTTCATTACTCTGAATCTGAATGTTCACAGAAAACATTTTGTCATTGGAATTTTATGTGATAGACAAAAACACAAAGTAGAGAATAACTGTGATGAAATGATTCATATTTAAAAAAAAAAAAAAAACATTTTACTACACGTACAAATGTAAAATGCTGCCCTAAGTTCTATTCAGCACCTCTGTACCACAACTGCACTGCACCACCTTTAGCTAATATAGATCCTGGATTTTTCTTTCATCGTCCGTCTATGAAGAATAGTGCCAGCTCATTCATTTTGGTTGGAGAGCTTCTATGAAATTTCAGGTCTTGTTACTTGGATTTAAGTCTGGACACTGACTGTGTCGTTGTAAAACATGGATCTGCTTTGATCTAAACACTTGTGGTAAAGCTTTGGCTGCAGGTTTCAGATCATTGTCCAACAGGTTGGTGAACCTCCAGCCAAGGCTCAAGTCTTTAGCAATATCTCAGGTTTTATTTTTTTCAGGATTGCCATTTAACTCTGTTTACATTCCTGTGAATTTCAACCAGCTTCCTTGTCCTATTGAAAAAAAGGCTACCCCATAACATTATGTTACCAATACCATGTATCCTAGGGGGGGGGGCATGGTTTTTAAGGGTGTTAGTTATATAGCATACAGATTATACAGTTCAAACCTCCAAATAAAGAACTTCCTCCAAGCTTTTGAACACCATTTCATCATGGCAAGACACATTCTCCCTCCTGAGCTTTGGTTCTCCGCAGCTCTTCCAGAGTAACCATGGCCTGATAGCTTGGCTGTTGTACTCTTTCCAATTTTCCTGACGAAGGACTGCATTGGACATCTCATTAGATGCAATCCATCTATGCTAGGGATATTGTCTTATAACCCAACCCTGCTTGCTTAATTAGTGAAATGTAGCCTCCCTTTGTACAACTGACATGGTTTTTGTGTAAAAAAATAAGAAAGCACATTTTAAGTTTGCCGAAACACAAGTGGGTGACTCTCCAAATAGTAAAATGTAACATTTCATCCACCAAAAAAATGTAACATTTCATCCACCATTGAACACACTATGTGTATGGTGGTGGCTGCATCATGCTCTGAGGATGTTGTTCAGCAGCAGGGTATGGGAAACAGCTCCAGGGAAAGATGGAACGCGCTAAATAAAGGGATATGTTGGAGCCAAATCTGTCAATCTGCCTGTCATCTGAAACTAGGACAGAGCTTCACCTTTCATCTTCAAAGCTGTAGGTATGTTCTGTAGATGAAATGGTGCAAACTCCCAAACAATCAACTTTAATTACAGGTTGAGAAGAAACAAAACATAAAAAATGCCACAGGGGGTTCAAACCTTTGCAAGGACATGTCACACTTTTTGGATTTTAATTTAGTTAAAAAAAAAAAACATTAAGCAGCATAATTTTGCTTTTACTTCACAACTATGCACTTCTGTGTGTTTTTCTGTCACATAGAATCCCAATGGAAGACACTGATGTTTAGATATAACGTGACAAAATATCAAGACATTCTAGGGGTATCTCTATTTTGAAACACTCTGTAGAGCAGAAGCTCACAATGAAATATTCCTCTGCCGCAGCCTGAATCCTTCATTTTCCCCATACTGTAGTGAATTACTTCTTTGTTTCTTCCTCTTGATTTTATTCCCACTGAGCCGTGCTGCTTTGCCCAGACCGTGACTCTTGTTTCTTGGGGGCAAACTGCGCACCTGCTGGGAAGGATGACGACCCGAGGCCTCCCTTTCATTAAGCTAATTTCCTAAAACAACGGGGGGCTTTAATCGGAAATTCTAATTAATATTCTAATTAAATTCTTGCAATTGCTTGTGCTAAGTGATTTTGTGCAGGGTAGGTTCCTAATTGTGCCTCAGTTAGAGTTAGACTATGAGTTTTTATTCTCTGTGTTCCTAACATGTTGATCCATCAAGAGCAATCAGGTTCCTTGATGATAACTATTGGATTTAGAACTCGTTTAGCTGAAGACTGCCCTCTTTATTCTGTGTCTAGCAAATCACCAAGCCCTGGGCTCTGGAAATCAGGTTGGAGAGAGCATCTGAGGCAATTTATTCATTTATTTTAAAATAGGAGAAATGATAAGAACATTTAATGGATTGTTTCTGTCATGCAAAAAAAAAAATAAAGTTTTAGTTAATCTCCTAGTTTCCCAATATTTAAGGTTTGGACAAAACAACTTCATAACAGGTTCAGTAAAGGCTTCAACATCAACAAATGCATTGGTTAGCACAGGAATATCATTGTTTTACACTTCTGTGATCTTGTTATTAGATCATTGAGAATTGTAGACGTAGGGTTGGGTCTGATACATTTTATCTTGCAGTATATAGCTCTCTTTATTCCAAGTAAAATCAAAATTATTTTGTCCTGTAGGTTGAAGCTAACCAGCTACACTGCAAAAGGGGAACTAAAAGTAGGTACATTTTGTCTTGAAATGATTGTATTTGTCCTTTATTTGAGCAGGTAAAAAAGATTTGTACCCCTAAAATAAGATCATTAGATATACTGAACTTGAAATAAGATCAGAGAGATGAGTTGTTCCTATTTTAAGTGCATAATTCCATTTACAGATAATCCTATTTACCGGCTCAAATCAAGGATGAATACACTCATTTTAAGAAAATTGTACTCACTTTTACTTCCCTTTTTGCAGTGTACTCTAAGTGGTGCCAAGACTAAGGTGGCCTTCTGCTGACAACAACTCTAATTTCAAAAACTTCTCAGCTACTTATCATAAAGCTTTTTTCCTAAACCTTTGAGAGCGTTGTCATGCTTTCATCGTTATATACACAGATAATGGATGTAGGAGGTTGTGCGTCACCGTGGAGAACAGAGCATGGAAAACATTTAATAACTGTACAGTAGTTTTTCTTATGTTGCAAATGTGTTTGGGCAAATTTACAACAAATCCTAAACTCTACTGGAAGCCAATGTAAGGAATATAAAAGGAGGGTCACTTCATGGAACCTGTCAGTAAGTAGTCTGGCTGCAGCATTTGGGATGGCTTGGAGGTGTGAAAGGGATGATTTAATGTCACCTTTAACATAGTGACCAATTTGTGACTACCGTTGTTATGAAATGCTATTTTAGCATCAGCATGAGTTGTTTTCCTGCTTGAAAGAGTGTGTTTAAGCCCTGCTTCCAGAGTCATTTGAAACACCAATCAGAATGGCTGGCAATGTAGAGAGAAATAAGAAGCACTATTGTTTTAAGCAGCAATATAAATTAGACCACGGATTTAAAGCAGTCCATTTGTAGAGATAACAAGACAAACAGAGGGAACAATCCATAGAGTGAAAGGGGAAATAAATAATTCCCCTGCATTTTCCAAATGAAATAAAGCAGCTTTGCTCAGTTTCTGACTGTCCCTTCACAGAACACACGGCCAGGTTTTTATGCAGCCACTTAAAGGTTTTCTTATTGGGATCTGTGAATAAGTGGCACATTGTGGCTTGAAGGACACTTTGGCAATCCAGTTTCAGTTTGCTTTAAACTTTATAGGCTTCTGATGTCATCATTGTTACCTACTCTTAAGGCAAGGGGAGACCAAGATAAGAACAAGACTTTGAGGGTCCGAGGTCAACTCAAGACCAGTAATCAGAATAGTAAAACTTAGTCCTTTCTTTACACTAGTTTGAAAGGTTTATGTTCACACATGAGAAGCACTTCACAGTTTTGAAAGACTTCTTCCATCAGAAAATGTACATTTCAGACAAAGATTACCTGATTAAATACAGTGCAGTTTCCAAGTTTACACCCATGTATTAAGGGTGAAAAAAAAAACGATTTAAAGGAATCTGGCCCTTTGTAAAAAAAAAAAAAAAAAAAAAAAGTAATATTTTTTTTTTAAATCAGCGATTAACAGTGATTAACCAGATCTGGTCAATTTCACTTGCAACATCCAAGCCTGATTACTACCAGACCTGCCAGATGACACAGAACAGATGACAAAGTCCCTGACATCTATCAGTCTGGAAAGAGTTACGAGCAATTTCTAATTTTTCAGGACTCCAGTTAATCACAGTGAGCCATTATCCCCAAATGGTGAAAACATGTGAAAGTGGTGAACCTTCTGGGATGCCAAAATTATTTCAAGAACACGTCAATGACAAAAGAACCCAGAAAAGTATTTGATACGCGGCAGACCTGACTTACTACGATTAAAGTAAAAAAAAATAAAAAAATAAAAAAAGGAAGCTCACAAAGAACTGGCATGTTTATGACCCCCAACACAATTTGAAAAACCGGAGCTTTTTAGTAGGTGTGTGTAAAACTAACAGTATAACACGTTTGAGGAACGTGTCAACAAACCAGTCAAACATGCTGGTGGTATTATGATCATAATGGGCTGCTTTGTCATTTAAGAATCAGCAACCGTGAGTTCTGCTTTGTAACAGAAAATCTTCAAAGAAAATGTGCAGCTATCAGTTGGGGACCTTCAGAAAATACCATTAGCAAGTGCACTGAGAATATGCAGCAAGACAATGAACCCAACCCGACATTTACATAGCAAAGTTTGGTTATCAAAGTACGATATTGATTCTGAAGTGCTCTGTATTGTCTGCATTAGGTGTAGCAGTAGAACAGTTAGACTATCTAAAAAAACACAATTTTACAGTTTTTATGTCAATGGAAATACGTTTTTAAATATCGGAAATAATTATACATTCTCAGCTACGAGACAATCGAACTATAAGGGGGCCATTTTCCTGGAATGTTTATTGCCTGGTACATTGCATTTGAGACCAAAAATATCGATCATGATAATAATTAAAAAACAACATGTTTTTTGAAAGAGATTTACTGGGTTAACAACTCTCCTGTTTTTAGATAATCACTGAAAAAGAACATTTCTTAAGAGCATTGTTCTGTGAACACATTCTTGGACAGACAGATTTTAATTGAATAAAGGAAAAAAACTACCATTAGAGCAAAGCCGTCTAATGATTTAACGTAAAGAATTTATTGTAGATAATGTCGACCTTTCCGTTTATTTCAGGGTGGCTTGCCTCATTTTGACCTTTGATGTTGTTGACAGTGACTGATACGCATTATGCTTGGCAAAATATATTAATTTTGTCATCAAGCGTAGTACATTAAAATAGGTCTTCTCTTTTCATTTTTCCCTCGTGAATTGGTCAGAAAGTAGGTCAAGCCTTTCAGTTTAAGCATCCAGCATGCCGGGGTGAGTAAATCTTCATACATCATGGAAATGAAATGAAGAAACACAATAGTGTGAATGGGGTCAAGCATTCCTCAGTTTTATCTCAGTATTATTTAATGTGAGAAAATCTTGATACATTTAAATATATTCCTAAAGCAAACTTTGTTTCCATATTTTAGGCTAAAAGTAAAAAAAAAAGGCTACGGAAATAAATAGAGCACTCACACAGCTCATTTATCTGTGTTGGTGTCTGATAAGATGTATTTTTTCAGAAGATTCAGGGCTTTTAATAAAAAGCCTTTTAAAAAGCAGACTAGAGTCTCTTTGATCATCAATGATTTCGCCTCCAGAGAAATGCATCCCGACCATCAATGGCCATGTTTTTCTTTCTTGAACCAAATTGTGAATTTGGCGAATCACTAACAGGGTCTTGCTTCGCTCTCTGGGGCAGTGTGAGTCATCCTGCAAGACAGCGTGACCACAAAGATCCACGAGCCATGAGCGAGGGAAGAACAGCAGCGGCAGATGAGACCTTTGACCAATTTATCTGGACATGCAGCGCGGAGTCAGAGGGAGCCCAACATTCCCATCTGGGAGAACATCATGGCTCGGTTTCAATATAGGCAGAGCAGACAGACACACGCCCAACTGGGAGGAGATGAAAGGAGGAGAGAAAACTAGGGATGCTTTCCTAGAAAGGCTGTGGATGACATTCCAAAATACAGAAAATGTCATCTGTGCTTAAAGTAAACTCAGTCTCCAACTTGTTTTTACTGAATAAGTCATATGATGGTAATTCGGAAGGCTTTTTTACGCAGTTTTTTACACTTTAACTGCAATTTATCCTAAGCTCTGACCAGACGTGGGGATTAGTTTGTCAACAAGCCGCAGTGCAAATGAACTACGACAATGCAGAGCACAATTCATCTCACCCACTGTGATAATTTCTCGCAGGGTTGACTCCGACTATCTTCTCGGCAGTGAGCCCCGACACCTTCCTCGTGCAAATTTCGTCTTAATACTCTTCCCATTTTTGTATTTTTTTTTTAACCATTGCATTTTTATTTTTCTCACTTAGATTTATCTCAGAGCCCTTTAGAGGCATGAGCTGTTTTGCATTTTCTAACATGCGCAAAAGCATAAATAGTGGATTAAATAAACAAATCCGAGAGGCTCACTTCTGAATGATATCAGCAGGCTGGCCTTTGGATGCAGCAGGAATGCCACGGTCGCAGTTTTTACTTGAAACGCAGGCACATGAAAAAAAAGAGAGAGAGAGAGAGAGGGGAAGAGAGAGGGAGCGAGAGCAAGAAAGGGATAGGGAGAATCAAATGGCACTTTAATCCTCCCTGAGAGTTATCTCACAGGTGTTTTGCAGACCGCGCTCTCTTTGGAAACTTTAAAATGGGGCCAGGCTTTCATGTGTCAGCTACGGAAACAGTCTGTGCCTGGCTGTTTATGGGCAGTAAACAACAACACAACAGCACCTGACTCAGGCTCAAAACTCCACTTAACATAGTGTTCCCCCAAGCTCCTTGTTAGGCAGCGGTCCATGCTGCTACCTTGAAACTTGTTCTGGTGTATTTTCTGTTTTTTTTTTTTTTTCTCCTTGCAGAAGCAGAGCAAGTGGGGGGAAAATAGCATCCTTAAGGGAAGTGTTCGGGATTGTTGAAACATTTTTAGCAGATAATATCTTATGTGTGGTTGTTAACTATCTTTGTGTGGTCATTTAGGATAAATAAACAGTAATTGTTTCTGGAAGATTATACTAACGGCTCGCCCAAGAAGGGCCAAAACATGAGTGGACTTCTACCCTTTCAAGCTCACTCCTGCCCCAAAAATGTCATAATGGTTTATCCAAATCCAAGTTTGTGAACCTTTGAACTAATCTTTGCTTTTAAGTGGCAGTGCACCACTAAAGATCTTCCAGCATGAAACACACGGTGAGAATGAAACATGTTAAGCCTTTCCTGTCAATAACTACCTGATATCTTAAAGGTAAAGTGGAAATTTTTTCTTGAAATGTAGGTAAGAAACGCCCAATAACTGCACATGCACAAGACCATCTTACCAGTTCTTCCACTCCTCAGTTAGCCTCGTGAGACCATCCGGATCTCGCGAGCTTTCAAGCTTTCATTCCCAGATCAGTCTGGCTACTTTCCGTTAAAGAAAATTTGGAGCCATTCACCAAACGAACGTCCAATCAGCGTTGGCTTTGAGGCGGGTTGAGGTGTGACGCAACGAGAAGCGCGACAGTTCAGTCTAAAGAACATGGCGGCTTCAGCCGATGAAACTAGCGTTAGCGTGGCTATCGAGCAAGTTTTATCGGGATTACAGAGTATTTATTTGCTGAGCTAACGAGCCTTTACCTGCAGCAGCAAGAGTAGCTTGGCTTGTGGTTGTGTTTTCGTCGTCGCTCATAACAGAGCGACGACGAATCTGATTGGTTTATTTGGCCCGTCTATCACCAACATAGGCCAATCAGCTAACCAGTATTTTCGCCCCTTCCCAAAATTACTTCAACGGAAGGTTTCCAGATGGATATGCGGAGCAAATCCATCTGGCGGAGTCAGGTAACTCCTCAGTGGGATTGCGTGAAAAATTCTCTCAAATCCACTCTGGTCTTATTTCTTTATACTGAGGTCCTCCTTTTCTTCTCATAAACTTGTACACGGTTTGCCTCTTGCGACTCTCAGCCATGTTCAGAGTATACGGTGAGAGCAGCGGCGCTACAGTGAACGGCTAACACAGAAGCTAACCGCTAAGCTAACTGGATACATAAACACTACAAGTGTGCATGCGCAGCCAGCAAAAGGAGACTAGCAAGGAACGTGGACGCACACTGACCCAATGCAAACTTGCCAACTGTTTAAGGTGATAGATGGGACTTTTATGATCAGAAATAGTTTCTTTTTCTGTGGTAAAAAGTTTTCACATAGCCTTATCGGGTTTGTAGACAACTGAAGAAATCCTAAGAATGGTGGATGGCTAACTGCTTTAAATGGCCTCAATGTTTTAGTGATATCATGAACAGCACAAACTGAAAGTGTTGATATCAGTGAGGTACAACACTGCATTAGTGACTGGCGTCAGGTGACTGCATGCTAGCAGACTTAACCAGAGGAGCTGGCATGCTATTATCCATAGTTCATCCAGATGTCACTGCAAAGTGGGGGTTCGAAGACCAGAGGCTTGCTGTCATCATAGGTTAAGTTTTGCTGGGACCCCTCGATGAACACATTTAATTTGGTGGCGATATGAGAAGCCAGTGGTGGAAGTGCTGTAGCGTGTACTCATGCTTTGAGTAATTCTGTTGACCTGTACTGTACAATTAATGATGTCACAGGGTGGAATATGAAGAATCTAATTATATATGAGCATGTCAGCAAAATTGGCAATTTATCCATACACATTACTGCTCCAACTTTTCAAGGAAAATATAAAAAATCACAAAGTGAGAAACTGTCGGAAGCCTGCAGCATTTATTAGGACATCTGAGAGTCTAAAAAAAGGAAGGAATCAGCTGTAGTAGTTGAAGAGTAGTAGTAGTAGTAGTAGCTGTGGTAGTTTGACTGAAGCCCAAAGCTAACTTGCGACTGGAATAAATACTGAGCAAAAATGTTAAATAATAACATCAAATAGCTAAAATGGAGAGGATTTTTTTCTCAGATTTTCCCGGAATTGAAAATTAGGCAGTTTGAAAGCTTCTAAATAATGTGACCTGTGTGCTTTTGAACACCCTTCTTGGACTAGATATTAGTTTTAACCTCAAGGACTTTATACATAAGAAAAAAGCTGAGTTTCCTGTTGACATTAATGTGTTTTAACCTTTTAACATAAAATTACATGATAATTCAAACACTATCCTTTTTGCTGAAGCTCTTGTTTTTGCTCAATCAGGTGATCAGATTGCATCATTAGTGTTACTCTAAAAGCTGCAAAGAGTTCCCTAAAGTCATTTGAATTGATGTCGTTTTTGCCTCCTCCGATTAGCTCACCAGAGTTAGCCCCTTATGGGTATAGAGTTCCATTTTTCTCGCTTATCTGCCTACACGTTTATGACTTGATTACTATTGAACCCGGTACGTAGATTTCTCCCAAGGAATCAGGCAAATTGTAAAAGTTGAGATGAGAACAGATCAGCTGCCAGCTTCAAGCCATTCAGTATCGGGTGTCACCGGGTTTTAATGACCCTCTAAATCATCAGACTCTTCCAGTGGTGGACAGCTCAGCAGCAACCTCAGTGATCAGTTGTCCCTTGTGCCAATGTATTACAGCAGCTGGCATGAGTTGGAGGAAAGCCCCCCCCCCCTCACCCCCATACCTGATTAATCGACAGTGTATGTTTCTGAATGCTAGCAAAGTGCTCATGTTCCATAATTTCTAATGGTTATGGGCACAGTCATTTAGAGTGCTGCTGAGGGAGCCATCAGTCAGGATGTTACATGGCTTAAGTGAGCCAGGGCACTGAGCTTTATCGAGTGAGGCTTGCGTGTAAGCGAGCATGCCTGGCAGCGAGAGAAACAAGGCGGACTGAAAAACAGATGCATGCATGAAGGATGGCTTGTCCTCATGAGTCTGTTATTCCGCATGCGGAAGCGGTGAGCCCGACGTTCTCAGACTTGTCCTTCGTCGGAGGAATATGTCTCTGGGAAGCAGCTTTCTACTCCAGACGGTTCAGCCTCGGTTGGAAAAAACAGAAAAGCCCCACTTACGTTTGGCACCTCTCACCAGGTAACAGCTAAGTTCTCCTGACAACAGCGTGGGGTACACATTATATCCGAGGGGGGAGAGGACCGCTCTGAGCTCTTGGCTCCCTGTGGCCCGGCATTATGAGAGACAAGCGGAGGGGGCTAAATGACACAGGCCGCAATGTGGACCTCTTTTTTTTCATTATGCTATAAATCTCACACAGCCTGACAACTCTGTTGTCTCGACATAATGTCTAAATTCAATGTGGCATTTCATATCTATGGACTCCTCACAGTACTGTGACCATGCTGGTTCTGGCCAAAGGAACAGCTTTCCCCCGTCTGAAGCATCGAAGCGTCATACATATTAATCACTACTTTGAGTTTTCTCTACAAAATGCAAACAATGTACTCATGACATTGTGAACGAGTTTAAGGGGTGTCAGGATTAATTATGTGATTTTTGTAAAGCGGTTTACTGTCAAAGACGATAAGCACGGATGATGCAGAAGCTGTTTCAAATGCAAAAAAAGTTAAAATCCGTAAATTAAAAACTTATTAGCAAAACAAATCAACGTAAAATGTTTAAAATTGACATTCTGTGTGAGGTACTGTTGCACAATTGTGTTGAATTTCATAGCTGAAACTCAGAAAAACCACACACAACGATTAATGCATCCAGAACATCAAGAAAAATGGCAGGTTACACACCAAGCCTCACCACAAAATCTAACCTGGCTAAATTGTTTGAATGTAAAAAATGTGGAGAAATACAAGCTTCTTTGTTTGTATTACTAACAGCAGCTAGCATGGTTTCTACGCTCAGCAGTTCCACTGGTTTTCCAACTTGCACAAATTGAGGTTGGGTTAGAATCCTTCCCAGATCCGAGTTTTGACTTCTAAGACAAATGGAGCACAGCATCAAAGGAAAGAGTTCAGGATTTTTTAAGCCAAGTCAACTTTATTTATAAAGCACTGTAATAACAGCAGACACTGACCAAAGGGCTGTACAAAAGGAAGGGTTAATATACGTAAATGAAAACATCAATCCATCCATCCATTTTCCAACACGCTTATCTCTGCTGGGTACACCCTGGACAGGTTGCCAGTCTATCGTAGGTAAATGAAAACATTACAATTTAAAACAAATCATTTAAGGTCGCAACATGAAAATTCAACTAGACAAGAAGAAAGTAAACATTTGTGGGCAATTTATACAGATTGGAAAGGAAAAGAGAAGAGTATGGAAGTTTCAGTGGCATTTTTAATTCAAATCAAAATCAAATCAAAAACAAATTAACTTCCATAGAAGAGGTTGGCAGGTCTTAAGAGCAGATTTACAAATGTCTACTGAAGAGTTTTCTAATTTGCAGCAGCATAACATTCCCACATTTCGGAGTTGCAACGGAATAAAACCTGCATGATCTCCCCTGAGCTTCAGCTCTGTCCTCTGTACCTCCAGCAGCAGCTGGTCAGCTGATCTAAGGGAAAGGGATTGCAGGTGCAGTAGCTCAGAGAGGTTAAGAGGGGCAAGACCATTTAATTACTGGAAAAAAAAGTTTTAAATTTATCTCTAAAATAGACAGACCGGCAACCAGTGTAGAGGTGATTAAGTTGGAGTAATATGCTCTCTCCTCCATGTTCCACTTAAGGTTTCCAGTTGCTAAGAGGCAGAGGCATGTGTGCAACGTGGACCATGGTTGGGGCAAAATTCTCCCAAAAACTCAAATAAATACTAATCAAATATGAAAAGACTTTTGGGGGAGAGTGGGCCATGTTTATTTTCCAATACGGATGAATGAAGAAAAAGATTGGGCTCCTTTCTCATCCAGGGCAAACGGGCAGGTGGTCGAGCGCACCTGGTGGTCCACCTGTGCACGTGACTTTGCAGGATATTTGGAACACGTGAAATGTTATTGTTGCGACACCTGTGTCACTTGCAATAAATTAACAAATAATTAGAAAGAGTTTCTGTTTTTCTGATCATAGCGGACAAAGCCCCCAGATAACAGGTAGAGCATCTCGCTTTTGGAAAAACAAAATGAAATATTTCCATCTCAACAAGGTTTTATGGAGACAGCAGCTTCAGGTGCAGTGAAACAACGTGTCCCCTTTACCAACCCTCTTTACCTTCTAAAAGATTTATGCTGAATTAAAAAACTGTTGGCACCAAATCTATTACATAATGGAGAGGTGCTCCAGAGTGACTTTACCACATTGTTAGGCTTTTACGCCATTTCTTACATAAAGGCATACCCATAATCAGGGCAATATCATGTTTTTGTGAAATGAAAGCAGAACTGAGGATTGAATCCAAGATCAAATACCTTTTAGAGCAGGAAGTGCTTAAAAATGGTTTACGCTACAGGCAGACAAAGTATGTGGTGTATGGAAGCCAGGACTAAAAAAAAAAAAAAATGTTACAAAGGAATTTAAAAATATTGAGAAGCTAAAGCTGAAGCAATGACTGAAAGAGAACCAGTAGGGGATTGCGCTATGTATTTGATTTAAAAAAAAAAAAGAGAGAGAAACATTTGATCTGAGTAAAAAGGGCAGATTTGACATTTCAGCTGTGAAAGCTACAAAGACAAAAGAACAGGCTGTACACCCCGGAGCCCAGAGCCACCCGCTCTCCCAGTCCGTCCAATCTCACCTTCCATCAGTGAAAGCGCGTTCATACATCTCTCCGCCGCCTCCACCTCTCTCATTTTTTATCCTCCCTCCGACCAGCGGCAGACTCGATAGAATTCCAAAGACACTGGGTCCATTCAAGCAGAAAATGCGCTGCGAACGTTGTGCTGCTTTGGCCCGCAGTGATGCAGGGCTTCTCGCGTTGGTAACAGGTTATCAGCCGGAGCAGAGACGGCCAGAGACGGCGGCCCATTGGTCATCCTGCAGAGCACTTCAGACGGCCTGAAAAGGAATGCATGTTTGATGGATATCTTTGAATTTTATCTGGGGAAGGACCTCAGTGAATACTAAAAAAAAAAACGTTCTGTTTCTCTCCGCTTGCATTATGTAGGCAATATGCAATAGGAACTGCTTGTTCCTTTTATAAAATAACACGATTAATAATAAATTCAACTCATGCAGCACATTTTTAAGAGCTCAACGTATGCTTGAATAAATAGAAACTAAAAACAGACAATATAAAACACAATGAATTCCGTACAGGTAGTACAGTAGGAGTTAGAGTGGGGATTTTATTTAATAGAACAACACAAAATAGTGGATAGTTATAAAGCAAGATAGAGGATATCTTATGAAGTAATAATATAAGCGTGTTTTGTAAAAACATCTTTAATTGCAGTTGCAACTGGAAGTCTTGTTTCTACCAGCCCTAAATGTCTGAAAACAGATTTTTGCTCCCCCTTTGGTTCATTGTAAAATAGTTCAAGCTCATTCAGATTAGATGGAGACCATTAATCCTCCAGTTTGATCTGTTCTCATTTGCATTTAGGCCTGGGCTTTAAGTTGGCCATTCTAACATCTTAACTGTTCCACCCCAGCTCTTGTCCCGCATTCAGCCATCGACATGTTGGAAAGTGAACCACCAATCCTGCCCAGGTCTTCCTGTCCCTGGTGAAGATGAGCTGGACCACAGCATGCTGCAGCCACTACCTTGTCTAACTGTGGGGATGATCCTGGCACTATGTGTAGTTGTGACGCTTGTTTGCTTCTTCCTCGATTCCAGTTCTGCGGTGCACTGCTTTGCTGTGTCTAATCTTCCTGCTCAAGCTGCTGCCTATAACGTCCGTAGAGATGCTCATTTGACACGTTACAACTGTCATCATTTCCAGAGATTCTGAAAACAGACCTCATTCCTCTCTGTGTTCCTGTAACGTCCCAGAAACATCACTCGTGTGCTCCAGGACACGTCAGCTGTACTCACCCTCTTTTAAAGTTCACCATCGTCGTCTGCGACGGCTACAGCTTCCCCTCTGATCTCATGGTAGGTCTGTTTTGGTTCAGTTTTCTTCCACAGATGGCGTTCTCCATACAGGCCAAAATGTTATCTTTCAGTTTCATGTGACCAAAGCAGCTTTCATCAAATGGAACTTCTGACAGCGGTCCACACCCTTCTACCTGAGCCGTGGATCTATGCAGCTCCTCCAGAGCTATGCATTACAACACTTTTAGCTGCTTCTCTGATAAACGCTTTCCTTTCACTTCTTGGGGACGGCCATGTCTTTGTAGGTTTGCAGTTATGTCACACTCTTTCCATTTTCAGATTCTGTGAGCTAGATTTTGTGTGATGTTCTGTTTTACATCCTACCCTGCCTTAACCTCCATCCCTGGTATGTGCACTTGTCTTCTGGACAATTCTCGTTCCCTTATGTGATCTAACAAACATCCTAGCTAAATATATGTGTGGGTTAAATAACTTGCAAGTGGAATCTTTTCACTGGTTGGGTGACTTTCAGGGAAATCCGGTACACTGCATTTTATTTAGGTGTATCAGAGTGACAGGGGCTGAATGTCAACTTTCCAGATGTATATTTGTGAAACGTTAAACGGACATTTTTACTCCTTCAAGGAAGGCTGCTGCATGACCTTCATGAAATCGGTTTGCTGGAAGTCTTATTGAATCTGGATCTTGACAAAAATGGGCATCTGCTGGTGAGAGATGCTGTCCGTCTATCTTTAGGTGGGAAAAAAAAACCCCGACTCTCACTTGCAACAAACGTTTTCGAGGGAAATGCACTTTTTGCCATCAAAAAGCAAAACCAGCATCATTTCCCTCCGACATCGACGTGATGTTTCAGGAAACAGTGGCACGGCTTGGAGCACAATAAATTGCCCATCCTCTCCTCTGCCTCCTTTTCCTCCTGACCCCCTGTCTCTCCCGGTGATTGCCTTGCCCGCTATCTCTGGGCTGCAGTTCTGTTTGTGCGACGTCTCCGTATGTCAAAAAGAGAGCAGCCTGTTAATTTTATGATCTGTCACACGTCTGGCTGTCTGTGACGGGCAGTGGGTGACTGGGTCTGGACTTCCTTATCACGCCGTTCACTCCTGTCCACCGCTGCCAGACGGGATTCAAGTCACATATCTGGGAAGCGGAGGGGAATTGGTTCCCCCTCCCCAACCCCACCCCACCCCACCCCACCCCATGCTATTGAGAATAGGTCAGCTCGCAGTAGAGGAGATTATTTCGATACCTTGGTTTTGAATATCTTCCGAGCTTTGTTTGGGAGTTACAAACTGCATCAGTGATGATAAATGCAGTTATTTATAGCTGAACTTCCACAGCGAGATCGTTGAACTTTCTTTTTTTTCCATTGAATCGCTTCGCAATCTAAATGCATATTTGTATGCAGATGATGTTGATGATTCAGATGCAGCGTAATTAAATTTAACAATGGTCCATGGAACAATTCCTGGAATGTAATATCGCCTTGACAGCTATGATATCCTGTTGAGCATCTTCATTCACTCCAGTCACTTTAGTTTGTGCTTTCAAAGAAGGTGCGTGGTGGGTGGGGGGGGTGTGGAGGGGGGGGGGGGGGGGGCTCTCAAAACAAGCTTTCATCAGTAGGAGAAATGAGAAAATGATCTACGTGACACTCTCTAGGCCTCCTGGGAAATGTTTCATAAAGCTGGAGGAACAGGGAGGGAGTGCTCTCCGCGCGTATGTCGGTGTGTGTTCTTAGCAGCAAATGCTAACAGAAGGGATGATGAGGAACAATGACAGCCGCACATTTGAAGCAATATCAGTTCTTTATTTGTTTCTCCATTATGTGGCATCAAATCCCATAGTCAATATAGACCTGTGCATAAGCATAAAGGATAGTTCACAGTTCTTGTAGTGAGGTTCTGTTGAATGGTTAGAAGCAATTAATATCTTACCTGAGCCTTATTTGTTGTTGAAAACAACAGTCTCTTGGCATCTAGGCTAAAAATTGGTGTACATTTTATTTAAACATAAAAGTTTTCCTGTTAAGATGTTTGTTATAACTGTAGATATATGTAATTGTTTTTAAAAAAACATTGGAAAAAAAAAATAGAAACTTGTGAGCCTAAACTGAGGGCCACACTGTTACTGTCCCACCCCAGTGAATTGCCAAACTTGCACTTTTATTGTACATTTTTTGTTTTGTTATTACAACACAAAAAAATCCTCATCTGACTGAGATATTCTAACAGAGTAGCATCAAATGTGTTACGTATGAGGAACTTGCAGCCCAGCTCTGAGCAACTGCAAAATTGCCCTGGTCCCACAGCACAAGAGCAGCCAACTGTCTGCATTTCTCCTGGCAGTGAAACTGGAACCCAAGCCCAGCGATGGGTGGTGTCGAGGCTCTGACTGGGCTCCATTGCTGCTTTGAGCTACACGGATTGGGCCCGACCTCCTTCAAGGAAACCTTTTACTTTGGAAGTAATGGGTACCTCAGAACATTTTAGATTGTTAAGAGCTTTCCATAGCAGATAAGCTGAAGAAGCAGTGAAATATGCTAGTATGGGAGCCTATTTCTTAGCTCAAAGTGAGGATGGGGGCACACTTTCCTCAGACATGCAGAGAATATTATATGGATGATACAAGCATCTCACTGAACGTATTTAAACCCAAGGTGGTGCCACTAGGTAATGACGGTAGGGTGTCCTAACTTTTTTTAAGTCAGGTTCCACATTTTTGTTCATATTTTGTTTGATGGGTAATTTGGATGTCTAACTACAACTAAATTACCCCCAACCCCCCAAAAAAATGTAAAAAGGTTAGACAAAAAAATGGAAACCTTTCTGTGGCACGCTAACCTTGCGGTATTTGTGCATTGATTAACACATGAGAATCCATTGTGTACCACTCTGGCTGCACCCGTTTGTTTCCAAACTAAAAAACGGATGGGGCCAATCATGTTGCAGTGTTTTGGTTTAAGGCGGGACATACCGGTACAACGAAATCATGAGCTGCCGAGTCAACAACTGAATGAACCTAAACCTGGCAGGGCATGAGGACCCACGTGTAGCTACATGCTATCACTATCACTGTTTTGTAATCTTTGACAGTAGAACAGCAAGAAGCTCCTTGACTAGCTTACCTTCTTGTGGTCTCGCATGACGGTGCGGCTTACGTTTTAAGCCGATACCGTGATTGGCTAAAACCAACCTTTGGTGAGCAGGCTCTAGGTGTCGCTTCACCCAATCATCTTAGAGAACTCTGCTCTTTTTCCCAAACAGATTCAATGGGAGCAGTCCCACATTGAAAATGTGCAGAATGGAGAGTGCTACACATTACCAATCTGGCTGGTCAGGTTAGTCGCACACTGCTTCCCACCACATTTACCCATGTAAATAAGCAACAGCTTTATAAAATAGCATTGCCTTTAAAACCTGATTTGAGATTTAAGCTGTTTTAGGACCCTAGAGGTCCGCTTGGTTTTGGAGCTACTTGGACAAGCCATTAGCTTTAGCTTTCAGGAACAGCTAATCCAGATCTATACAGAATTAAGAGGTCAAGGAAGTTTTTTAGTGGTTAAAATCTTTTCAAAGAAACAACCTTATTCTTTCTAATAAAACATGTTTATTGGGAAGACATGATAATGTCTACCCTACTACTGTTCCTGAAATCATTGTGTAGAAAAGTCTCATTTAGTCCCCATCAGTAGCTTTCTTTTACACAAGTCTATCTATTTACATCAGCAGGAGCAGAAACAAATCCGAAAACATGTAGCCCCCAAGAAGCCCGAGCTTTGTGCGGATGAGATTGTAATCTCTTAATCAAATCTCCGATCTTAAAATAAAGACACTATATCCGTCTATCTGTGTTTGACAAACACGGAGCAGGTGGGACACTTTGCCATGCAAATCTGAGCAATGTCTGCCAAAATTGGATGCGGCCACTGGAATCACAAGGAGGCTTTGTCTTGGAGCAGAAAACGCAACCATATCCCAGACATACAGAGAAGACGCTCCAAAGCCACAGGCACACGCCGAAAAATAATCTTCACTTAAATAACTCTACAGATGAGCGGGAAACGGGCGCATTTCTGGTGAACATTAGAGTACTGAAGATTGCCAGGAGGCAGATTGTTGGGGGTTTAGAGGAAACCATGGTGTGTTGTTCTGTTTTGTGTGTGTGTGTGTGTGTGTTTGTGTTTGTATGTGTGTGTGTGTTTGTGTGTGTGCGCGCGCGCAGTGAGATGAATCTCTATAGAAAGTCAAATCAGAGCCTCTCTATTTCTTCCTGGGGAGACGAGTGATGATGTGGGAAGGCTGAAACTCAGTCACCAGGACAACAAAAGATCCCCCATGCCAGGGAGGTTCCTATCTTGCTCCCACTGCTTATTGAAAGCAGAATAAGAAACCATATGAAACGCTGGAAGGAGAGGTGGGAGGAAAGGTGAGGTCTCTCCCACTATGGTCTGAATAGTTCCCACATACTGGGATTACAGCGAGAAGACAGGGGTTTTGCTGTGGTTTGCCAAGTGTTTTGTTTGGATCTACAGACTTATCTTGTTTTTTTCTTTTTTATAGTCACTTAGTTGTGTGAGAGAAGTAAGATGCGGTTACACTCTTTAGAGGAGCCATGTTCGGAAAATTATACAGGTTTTCAACACGTGCTATAGACCATTCCATTTTGTGTTTCACTGTGACTGATACAATGTATTGTTTGGTCTTAATGAGAAGCTCTGCACTCCAACAGCGACCTGGTGTCTCCAGAGCTTCCCTGTCTCCTGAGACGGTGTATTGATTATTCCGTGTTTTGAGTTTTGCCGGATAAGTTGTCTCACCAAGAGACATTGCGAAATCACCGGTGCAGCAGACACCCATGGCAATCATAGGAGCGAGCTTCCTCACCTTCGCTGGCCTGGTGGCGCAAGTCTGTTTGTCATGAGCGGGAGAGAAATGTCAGTTGTGTATTCCCAGCACATCTTCAGAGCGAGACAAAAGCATGTTTGTAGCAGCGGCAGAAAGACTTGTTTGTCTGGGGCCACTTCTTTAGACTCAGGACCGAGGGTGGCACACTTC
The DNA here is from genome assembly GCF_011125445.2 of Fundulus heteroclitus. Lineage (NCBI taxonomy): Eukaryota > Metazoa > Chordata > Actinopteri > Cyprinodontiformes > Fundulidae > Fundulus > Fundulus heteroclitus. The sequence continues at coordinate 31,051,147 of NC_046381.1, read as the reverse complement.
AGAGGCCAGATGGAAAAATATGACAGGCAAATAGAGCAGAAAGACTATTGTAGTAGGTAATGACTTTCTGCAGGATTCATGCTAGGAATATGAAAGGAAATCCGAAACGCAACGCGCACACACACCCAACTCTACAAAACCTCTCTTCTTTTTCTACTTCTATCTTCTCTCTTTCCTTCTGAAAAACGGCAGTAAATGTAATGCACACAAGCAAAACACCGCAAGGAAGCTCAGTTGAGCATAAATGAAGTTCAAAGCTGCATATATCTATATACTAAAAGTGTGTGTGTGTGTGTGTGTGTGTGTGTGTGTGTGTGTGTGTGTGTGTGTGTGTGTGTGTGTGTGAGAGAGACAGATCAGAGTGATTTTTCCAAATTCACCATCAAAGTGAGAGCCGTTTGCACCAGTGAGGACATTTTGCTGGTCCTCACATTGTGTATTTATATTAATACATGTTTTTTTTTTGTTTTTTTTCAAAAGAACCAATCTGAAATATGTGTTGGGTATTTGTAATCAGCCTTGACTTGCCTTGACTTATAAATAAAGTCAAGGCAACTCACTTCAGCAGTAACCCAATTAATAGATAGAGTCGAATGGGAAGTCTGTTTTGTTCTTTAGCCTTCACAGAAAACCTTGGTATCCATGCAGCTTTTCCGTGAAGGCTAAAGAACAAAACAGCATCGACCCAAATCGTTAAAATCAGTGTGTACACTCGCATCAGCCACGGTAAGAAGGAAGTTTGGCCGGATGCCACAGCGGCCGCCGGATCAAGCTCCTGAATTTCACGAGCTAAACAGGAAAAGTCAGGCGCTACACAGAATAAAGGTCTGGTGAATTTCAGAAGAAAATCATCCCACCGAATTACGCTAACTTGACTAGTGTAAACAAAACGGCAACGCAGAAACACGAGGAATCAGCGCTTTTGGAGGAGCAAATAGGACATTTATGCACACGGCCTAAGAAACGAAAACCATAGCTGTTCTTTGATCATTTATGAGAGATAGCAAGAGAAAAGACCACATGGACTTCTGTTCTGTTCGAGCGCCCGTTCCGCAGCTGGAGCCGCAGCTGTCCACTGTTTCCCTAGGAGCAGTGTGAGTGGGGGTCTGCTGAGAAGAAGACCAGGACCGTAACCTATAATGTGGTCAGTGTGAGCCCAGGGTCAGCCTCAGAATGTGATGGGTTAAACGTAAGGGACGGATTTCATTGGAATGTATGTTGCAATGACAAAATGAAGAAAACAGATAAAAGAAAGATAATCCTGGAGGAAAACATTTTGGTGGCTGTGATATGCTTGAAGCTGTGGCTGAGGTCTGCCTTCCAGTAGTACAACAGTTTGTAACACACATCCAGATCTGAAACAGACTCCTCTAGATCAAAGTATGTATGTGCATGTGTTATCATGACCCAGAGGAAGTCCAGACTTAAAACGAAATAGTGATGTGCAGAGATACTGTCCGTTCAGCAACAGCTCAAAACTAGACTTGATGCTAAATATTAATTTGGGGACTCAATAGAAATTCATGCAGCACTTGACAGATTTTTGAAAAGCCTTTATGATTTCACCTCCAAATCACAATAACACACCTATCCGTGTTGGTCGATCGAATAAATTCCAATTAAAATGCACAGATTTTTCAGGTTGTACTCTGATCAAATGGAAATTTCAGTGGTTATAAATACCCTGCTACCTATGAAGGTGGAATAAATAAATTGTTTTACCTACTCTCATGAAATTATTGCGACAGGATGGTTTATTCTTGCTAAAGTGTACAGCTCCTAAAAATGCATCAATTTCTTCCAAACACACAACAAGCCACAATAGAAAGAGGGAAGTGCATCATAGCTAAATTATTCCAACTCTCTGGCAAACAGTGTAAATTACAAGGCGCTGTAGCTCTTAGTGTGATTGCTGTAGGAGTCTTTTCCTTTCAAGCCGTCATTCATTCAATGATCCATTTTTCTTTACCTTTTTCCGATCGGCAGCAAACAATTAGTGTCCTTTTGACATTGGCCTAATTAGGGCTTAGGCCACAGAGGCAAAAAAACATCCTTGGTTTGAGCCAATTCCCACAACAGGTGACCATCTGTGAAGAGCGGCACATTGTGGACTTAATATAGCCTGGGGGATGAGTCCATAACATGTACTCTAAGTTTAACAGAAAACAGTACTTGCCCGAGAGCTTTACAGATGCTGCTAAGATCTGTTGAAAATCTTTCCAAGTCCAATAGTTGAACTGCAAATGCAGTTAGCGTCTATTTTAATAAATTGGGGAATGTATGCAAAGAGCAAAAGAGGCTGTACAAGGAGCACTTAATGCATGTGCATTAGGCTTTCCAATGTCAGACGCAAATTATGAGTCAGAATTATCTTTTCGCCCATTTCGAGCTTAAATGGAGGAAATTATAGAAGAAAGCCCTTCAAACATCTTTTTCACACAGCAATACATAAAATATATTTGTGTTCTGCAAATGCTGAATCATACTCATCAGTTCCCACGAATAAACCTCCATCCACTGTCCATAACCCGCTTATCCCTGTCAGACGCTGGTCCCTATTTCCAGCAATCAACGGGCGAGAGACGGGACACACCCTGGACGGGTCACCAGTCATGAATAAACAAGTGTCACTACAACAAGTGGCTTCACCTGCTGAGAAAAACAACTCCAAAATAACTAAACGGTTGGGTTGTACACCTCGGGGTGGTCGTGTGATGAAAGCAGGCGTTTCCTAGCTCCGGCAGCTCTGTTAAAGGAAACATCATGACACACATCCACATGGACTCTGGGCATGGCGCCGCTGTACGCCGCTACCTCCCTGACCTCCTTTCCTGTGATGAGCAAATGAGAACGACCAGAGGCAAGGAGGGAAGTGGTTGTCATTACATTGGGTAGGGGTTTTTTCTTTTGATTTGGGAGAAATAGGTTCTGCATTACTGGAGTCATTTCGTGGCCCGGCTCCTGCTTCAAACGGAGGGAAAACAAAAGGCCGGGGAATGATAGCCGCGGGCGCCTTTTTTTTCTTCCTTTCTTTTTGCACCGGCACCGTTTGACAGGCTATACAGTAAATTAGTGTATAGAGCTGAGTGCGTGGCACAGAAGGAGTCATTTCGTCATGCGAATAATATCCCTTTGCCACATTCAAAACGGCGCCTGATAACAGCGCTATTTACTGTAAACATATGCATGTACAGAAATGAGTCGAGCCACATGTTTTGGGAATGAAACATTTGAAACGTTGCAGCCGGCTCCATTCTTTTGTGCTTTAAACTATCAGAAGCTTTACAGTTAGACAGAACTACCCCCCCCCCCCTATGAATTATGCATGCACTCAAAATGCTGTGTGCTGTATTGTTTACTTAACTAAGTTTCTCAAATGAAAATACGTTTGTTTACTTTGATTTAACCGCGCCACAAGTCCTGTAATTGGTGAGGGGGATTGAACGTAAGGAAACAGATGAGCTTGAACGGTAATCAAACTGAAATTAGCAGCAGGCTGCAGTCACAGGTGTTAAGCCCTCAAATGAAGATGCAAGGGCTAGCGATGCCGACTGTATTGATTAGCTGCTAGCACTTTGCGGTACACAATCAGCATTCCGTGAACCCCCGGAATTAGCCGCATCTGCATCCACTCCTCGGCTCCTCGCAACATGGTCAACTAATCATCATCACAAACCATTCAAACTTCGGGGAGGGGACGCTGATTGCTGTGGAAAGCGTGCCGTCGATTGCAGCGGTTCCCTCCAGCTTGAGTTTGAAGAATGTCTTTGAGAATCAAGTTTGTCTGAGAGTTGCCATTTCCACTTTTTTTTTTCTATTGCACACAAAACTTAAATGCCCCCCCCCCACCCCCTCAGAGGTCTGATGGTCATTTGATTTAAGTGGCACTCCTGCTTGGATTAGCATCTCTAGCTCTTACCAGTGCAGTGTTTGTCTCCCTTCGAAATTACACTCTGCTGCACTACTTTGTCTTTTGAAGGGGTTCTAAAATATATACAATGACTTGCAAAAGGATTCATGCCACACTGTCACATTACAGCTATAAAACCTCAAATGTATTTTACTGGGATTATTTAAAGATAGAGCAGCGCAAAAAGGCAGATAACTGTCAAGTGGAAGGAAAGGATGCAAAGAGATGCACTTATATTGGCTAGCTCTTCCTCTGCAGAGCTGATTAGCAGAAGTTACTTAGTTTGTGGTAGATATGGTGTCCAGTATAAAAAAAAATAACTCTAAAAAGACTGTTGGTGTGATTGTTACAACTAAGGAGGATCAGAATTTAGCGGCCAAGGTGTTATATGTTGTGAGCAAAGTTAGGTATTCATTCTAAGAAGCGATCTTTGTGGAGATGCTGATGATGTCAGTGTGCAACGACTGCGCTGCAAGTTGTTCATGCAGGCTTGTATGTTGCCACAGATGACTCACTTGTGGTGTAATTACGATAAAACCATAATGTCAAAAGTGGAGGTGGGTTTTCGGCTTGCATTCGGAATCTTTCTTGGGCTTCTAAGATGGAAAGCCGCATGTTGTGAGTCACGAGTAATGGTCCAACCTTTCACGCAGTGCTGAGGAGCTTTATGTGCCGTTTGAATGATTCAGGACATTTGATGATAAGAGCTTTGGCTGTTCTTGGACAGAGTGACTCAATTTTCAGTAAACATTGGAACTGTTTGTTCTGCGATGGTTTCTTCCGCTTGGAGGTTGAGTTTTACCTACATGGTTTGATTGAATGTACTCTGTTTTTTTAAATAATGTGGACCAGTTTCTCGTAAATGAAGGTGAATAACAATATTAATAATAATATTTAGCTCCATCCATTTCCGTATCAGCTGGAGAAAGCTTCCTTAACTCTGCCAAAGAACAAAGGCATCACCACAGCATGACGATGCCTACACTATGATTGACGGTGGAGGTGGTGAGCTGAGGGCTCTGTGCTGTGTTAGTTTTTGACCACACAATATTTCGCATGAAGGCACAAAAGAAACATTTAACAAACTTAAAGCTGGACTCCTTCTGCCCCTGTTTCACCAGTGGCTTCCTTTCGGTCAAAAACTAATTTGAGAAGACCACAACTTTTAGTAGTTGGTAATAGACTTTCTCACCTCAGCTGAGGCTGAGCTGCATCTCCTCCAGAGTCTTACTGGACCTCTTGGCTGCTTCTTCAACAAATGCTTTCTTTGCCCAGCCTGTTAATGAACCCTACCATGCCATGGTAGGGTTAACATTGTGCTCTGTTTTCAGATGGACTGACCAGCACTTTATCACTGACCTGTCTGATGTATTGGTCTTGTCTTTATGATTGTGATCAATGTCGATCTTTAACAAACCTCTCAGGGGTTCACAGAATAGGCGTATTCAGTCTGAGAATGGATTACATATAACTGAACGAAATAAAATAGATTGCTGGCTATTGTAATTGGTTGCAGTGGATTACATTATGGGTAATCAGAGTAAAGGGTGTGTCCGATTCTCACACACAGTGCAAAAACAGAACTAAAAATAAGTAAAACTTTCTTAAAATAAGTGTATTTGTCCTTGATTTGAGCAGGTAAATAAGACTATTTGTCAATGGAATAAGATTTTTCCTCTTAAAATAGGAACAATTCATCTCCATCATCTTATTTCAAGTGCAGGATATCTAATTATCTTATTTTAGGGGTAAAAATACTCATTCCATTGGCAGATAATCTTATTTACTGGCTCAAATCGAGGACAAATAGACTAACTTTTAAGAACATTTTACTTGTTTTTGCATCCGTTTTTGCAGTGCACTGGAGACAGGCATCAGTCTCTCCTTCAAACCATGGAAGGATTAATGGGTATAGAAAATCTATGGATGCATAGATAGAGGGTTGAATACAAATGTAAATCACACTTTTCAGATTCATTTAAAACCTTGCACATTTTTCCTTATGTTTAACAACTATGTGCTTGTGTCCACCTATCACATCCATTTCCGGTTATATACACTAAAGTTTCTGGTTGTAACATAACAAAATGGGGAAAAAGTTTAAGGGTGTGAATAATTCTCTAGGCACTGCAGGAGCTGTTCTTGTACTTTTCTCATCATTCTGATCCTCCTTCTCAAACCAAGCTGTCCACACTGCTGAAGCCATGACCTAAATGCCATTACGAGCCAACTCTACTACATTTTCAGCTCTCCTGTGTGTAACTGGTGCAAATTCAGATGCTTGACCTTTGGAAATTCATTTCAGCTGTACAATCTTCTTACAGGAGAAGCTTTTTGTGAAAGAGCGGCCGGGGTCGGGGACTAGAATAAAAATGACCACCAGAGACAGAGGATCCTGTATGTGGCCCGGTGAAAGGACAACAGAGGTGTAATGAGGACTGTGATAGACATCAGGCCGGTGTCATGTTACATCACTCGAGAGGCTGGGAGAATAAAAACGCTTTCAGACAAAGTCTAACGGAGAAAAAGAGCAGGGAAATGCAGATCCTATGCCTGGTGTGATTCTCTCCCCCCTTGCCTCTGGCTCGTGACACCAACTGAAAGATGTAAAGCGGTCCAACCACACACTGCACGCTCTTCTCAACAACCGGGTTTGCAGGGATGACAGCACCAGGCGATGTAGCAGTGCAGCTACGTGACAAGAGCTGGAAAAAACACGAGATTCTGCCACACATCCCCGGTGTACAAACAAGACATGGCTGCAAAGAAGGAAAATATGATGTGCAACAGCTCTGCTCTCTCTTATCTTTTTTTGTTGTTGTTGTTGTGTGTGTGATTCTCAACATCATCCCAATGCTTATCTCATATGGTCAAAATAGCTTTCCCCATGAAGAGGGGACAAAGGACAGGGTGAACAAGACGAAAATGCACGAAGGAAAGGAAGTGTACAGGTAAAAGCCTAAGAGAAGGAGCTTGTGTGTAAATTCACATCCTAATGGGGAATATTCAGGGAGAAGCAATTAGCAAAATGACGGAAATACGCAAGGGTCCTAATGGCGTAGGGGAGCACTTTTCACTTTTTCAAGTAAGGCAAGTGAAGCTGCTCTTTGTGCTTCAAGAGCAGCTTTTAGGTAGTTTGAAACCAAAGGCTACAATGACTATTTTCAAGAAAATGATCACCATGTAAGTCCAATCTGCCGCAGCTTTAGTTGGAATATATTTTATATAACACTACATCAATCAATCAATTTTATTAGTCAACTGCAATTTGCATTACAATCGAAAATTCAGTTCCAGTACAACCGTCCATCACATACAGTGTTATATATTGATTGATATATACCACTACATAACACTATATCCAGCTCATGAGACGAGACAGTAAACTAGGGTGATCATATTTTGATTTGCATAAAGGAAGACACTTGGCCCAGTCACAAAGCTCAAAATAACTTCCTCAATTTCGCAAAAAAAAGTTTTTATGCTCGCTGGAAATTGCTTTTTGGGCCCTTGCGGAAAAAATGAGCTAATACGTAAAACTGGAGACGGAAACAGATGCTGAATAGGTTCTGACGTAGTAAACATTTACCTCACACGACTGATTAGCTGTTCCCACTGTCTGCCCGGACATTCCCATAACACAGACAGAATTGCATTTCTTTCTCAATGTCTACAGTCTACAAGTAACAACACCAGCATTAGTTGACATCAAGAACAATTACAACTTGCTAGATAGCAACACATGCCTGAAAAACATTCTCCTTTTTTCCCCCAACTTGTGATCCGTGCTAGTTTGCAACCCCTACTTCCTGTTTATTACAGTGAAACGTAACGTCAGATTGTGAGGAAATTACGCTTTGTACAGCCTGGTTAGTTCCAGTGGAACATGGCTATAAAGAAAACCATTGTCACTAGAAAATACCATTGTTGTATTTTCACTATGTTTACAAATCGTTCGGATCTTGTCTGTCAATGTAGTGCCGTTCCTTTAGGGGTGGAGTTCTATTAAGTACACAAAATGCTGCAACACAAGCAATTTAGAAGCAATGAAAGCCTCCTTAATGATCTAAAGTCTTTACAAGTCAACTCCGCCATACAACAAATCAAGAACTACTTCCTGTCTTATATTAAATTAAAAGTCTCATACGCACACATGAATAGATTTAGCTAAAACACTTTGTAAGACAGAGATTACTTTGAGATGAATCTTTCTTTTTATACCACATGCCTCAAGATCTAGTCCATAATATTTCCAGTTGGTATTTATAAATGCATAGATGTGCTGAACACTGCTCCATATTTACAACCGTGCCTACAAGATGAATTCTTGCGGTATTTGTGCGATCATACACAAACACATAAGAATCCATCTTGCAATGCTCCAGCTTCAATCGTTTGTGTCCGGACCAAAAACGGTTTGTGCCAATCACGTTGCAGTATTCGTGTGTATCCTTAGCACAAGCCCACGGCCGAACCAGCATAAACAGGGCAACGCAGGAGGATGCACACGTAGCTGCTGCCATCACATCTGTTTGGTAAGAATCCACAGTTTCCTCTTTGAAAGAAGAACAGGAAAGAATGCCCTGACTAGCTCACCTTTTTGCGGTTTTTCACGATGCGTGGTGCTTACGTTTTAATTTGATACTGTCATTGGCTTAACCAACATTTGGTAGGTGGGTGCTAGGTGTTGCTTCACCCAATCCGCTCAGAAGGTGCTGCTGAATGTCCCGCCTTTCTCCAACCGGATTCGAATGGAGCAGTCCATGACTGATAGTGTGCAGAACGTAGAGTGCCACACATTATCAATCTGGATGGCTAGGTAACCTCATTTACAGGAATGTTACATTTAGTAAAAGCTTAATGTTATAATATTGGTTGCTGGCATCAATGAAAAAGCAGAAATGAAACCGTCGTAGGAAACCACACCACTGGTTCTATTTCTGAAAATCACAGACTCCCCATTTCAGACTCGTGAGTCCAGTTCTCTGCCGCTCATCTGTTCTGGTTACATATTTCTTCAAAGTCTGAGTGACAATACTTGACCTTTTAACAGTAACTGCAATGAAACAATCTCATATTAATGCTGAGCTGTTGGAATCTCACTGTTTTTACCCTTATTCTGAACTACTGTGGATGAAGGTCTGTGTTCCCACATTAGAGTGACACTCCTACACGTAATTTACATCGAATACATTTTGGGGCTTATAGTAGAAACACACAAGAAATGGCCGTGATAGGTAAGAAGGTATGTAATGTCCGGAAACCCATAGCTGAAACACATTTAATGGCTACCTATCAGTCTACCGAGATATACTTGTTATTTATGATTTTTTTGCATCTACTGTATGTATTGTAAAATGTAAAGCAGTGATTAATATAGTTGTTTCCATTGTGTTGCCCAAAGACTACAACTTCAAAACAAGACCTAGCTGTGAACCTGGAACAGCTTTTTTTTTTTCCTTCTAAGGCATCTGGCTGGCCTTTTACATGCGTGTAATGGAATAATATCTTGATGTGACACTATGATATCCGGACTCATTTTGCCTTTTTGCACACTCTGCCGTTGTTTAAAAGTCTTAAGACTTTCATCTCAGTGCTTCAGAAGAACAATTTTAGGTCATGTTTGCGATGATGAATATGTAAATGTTCAGTGTTTACTCTAATAATGCTTATTTGGTTTCATAGATGGTGGTTGGGAAGCCACAGAGGAGTGGGAGTAACCCCATTACAACACTGCACCATAACCATGCAGAGGCCCAGGGGAGGTCATTATGAAGGAGCTGTTTGCTATCTATAATTAACATATGAAGGGCTGATTACTTGCTTCAGCTGTTAGCCTGGATCTATGTTTTAACCAGTCTACAAGATTAGAGAAAAACCTGAAACAAACAGAACAATTCGAGTTACTGTTAAAGCACTGCCAGCGTTCTATAGATGCTGGTTTTGTTGAACTTGTTGAAAGCAATAAAAAGAAACGGCAACAATCCCAATCCGGTTCCTGTTGAGTGATGCCGTGCCCGTCTTGATGAGGTGTGTTTGCTTCTGAATGACAGGAAGACGTGACAGGAACCAGCGTGCGATTGTGTGCTATCCCAGCGGTACTCACCGCCTCCATACATGTTCGCTGTGACGACCAGCTGCAGAATTCACCGTACACGTCACTTCTCCGTATTTACAAAGGATGTATGCATGAATAAAGAACAACTCCAGCAGCCATTTCCACTGTTGTTTTCGATCCAGTGCCATGCTGACGGATAGGGTGAAAACAAAGGATAAGGAAGGGAATTGTGAAAAAAAATTACAACACCAAAGAGGAATGTTTGCTATACATTTTTTTTTTTCAATGTGAAGGGAGAGAGCAAAGGCAAATGTGTGAGAATGTTATGGTTGCACAAAACAATATCTTGAAAAAGACAACCACATTATCTTGAAACAAATGCAAATAAAAAAAAAACACAACAACATATTAAAATACACAAAAACATAATGGAAATATACAACATATTTGACAAACAGGACAACAAATTAAAAGCATAGCAACATATAAAACGTTACAACAACATATTCAAACCCATAACATCTTGAAAAACACAATGGCATTAATCTATTGGAAGAGGTAGGTACCAGTGGGAACTATGAGTCATTACTGATTAGAACACAGCATTGTTTGGCTTCTGAACCGGAAGTTACTGATAAAGGTGCGTTTACTCCCAACGCGAATGTGGCGGCCCTCAGTGACAGATTCACAGGACATCCCCATGTACGGCTGCTAAACAGGAGTGACGTGACGCAAAGCAAGGCAACAGGTGCGTTTCTAGTGAGTTTCAACTATTAAAATGTGCGTTCCCATTGGCGACACAATGTTGCCACTTTTGCGCGCTGTCGCTTGCCTGACATTATCGCAGTTTGCGCCACAGGCGAGAGCAATAACACAGCAGGTGATAAGCCAGGAATATAGTAGCACAATGGCGCTATCTAGTGACACTTTCATTTAACTGCCGCTCCAGTCTCCTCACTCACTTTTCCCCCGGGCTTGGTACTTTCTGGACTTGTCTTGTTAGTAATAATTGGTTGACCGCAGATTAGCTTTTCTTCCATGTGGAATCAGAACCGGTTCATAGGGATATCAGGTAAATCTGTCAGCCGGCCTGCCACAAGGCAGGCAACATGTCAGGTGAGCGACAGCATGCAAAAGTGCCGACATTGTGGCCCGATTTGCGTTCGGTGTGATCGCATCATTACATTCATGTTTTCAAAAACCCGCTACAGGCAGAACAACTTCCAGATCAGAGGCCAAACACTGCTGACGTCCAATCAGCGATGTCTCATGTGTCCCACTGGTATCTACCTCTTCCGATAGGTTAATGCCATTGTGTTTTTTAAGATGCTGTCAGTTTGAAAATGTTGTAATATTTTTATACGTTGTGTTTTTAATTTATTGTCCTGTTATGTTTTCATTATGCTATTGTGTAATTCACTGTTAAGTTGTGTTTTTAATTAGTATTTGTTTCAAAATAATGTGTTTTTCAAGCTGTTGTTTTTTTGAATATGTTGCTGTGATTCTTAATATGCTGTGCTTTTTTTGTTGTTGTACATGTGCTTAGTTAATGTTGTGTTTTTGAAGCTGTTGTTTTGAATATGTGATTGTCTTATTTTAATTTGTAGTTGAGTTTAGAGATTTGTTGATGTGGTTTGCACTTCAGGGCCACCGTAGAATGTGCGTGATCACAAAGGAACAGGTTTGATCTGAAGGGAGATACTGGAGAAAGAGCTGATCTTCAATTTCTCTCATTCTGTTGCACTGTGCTTACCATGCAAAACAACCACACATTTTGATTTCCACCATTTCCCTTTTATCTCCTGCATTGTCTCCCACTTTTGATGATGCCACACAGACGACCGCTTTGATTTGTATTCTTCCGAAAAAACTTGAAAATTCACAAGAGGGAACAGGTGCGGAGCTGGCCGTCTCTGTTTCGGATTGCCTTGAGCCAGTTCCCAGGCAGAGTCTAATTCAGCTGTTGGAGGCAGTGGGCAAATCTTCAAACAAATGCCATCTTTGGTTATCAGGACCCTGCCTCACTCCTGCTTGTGTCGATTTCTTGCCAAGTGTTTCACATGGAACTTTGATTTTTATGGGCTGCAAGCCCAATTTCCAAACAGACAGACAGGTGGCTCCATTCTCATCCATGTCACCAGGTAGAGTAAAACTTTACTGCTTAGGACGACACGCTTAACAATTCTGTAGTGGATTGTGAGGCATGTTCAAATGAAAGCTTAGGACTTGTGGTCCAACGATTGAATGCGATATATTGCCAAGGTTTTTGCTCAGTGCCTTAAATTATTGAATTCAGATGTTTCACCGAGTGCAAAAAAAGTCACCAACGTTCTGCAGAGTCAGTAGGTTCAGACCTCATAATGTGGTATTGGGTGCTTCAGGAGTACTGCTTAGTCATTAGTACCAGCGAAACTAACTTCCAGTGTTTCAGCATACCAAGATTGTTCTGGACAATTGATTGCCACCAGCTTTGTAGAAATAGTTTGGACCCATCATGGCCAAACGCAACATGAAAGAACAATACTGGTGTAGAATAGCTTCACTGACCTGCACAGAGCCTTCACCTCAACTTTATACAACACCTTTGGGATAAAGAATAGCAGAGACTATCTGGGTCCTTCTTGTTCTGGATCATTATCTGGCCTCGCAAATGTGCTTCTGCAAAAATTGTCAAAATTCTTCTAAACAGACTTCTCCAGTACATTTGTGTGTAACTGAAAGTGAACCAATACTTTTGGCTTCATACTGTATGTAACATTTTTTTTTCGTTTTTTACGTTGGAAGAAGTTTTGAGTTGTAAATTAGATTAAGATACTATCAAACTGTTTACTACCTTGCCTTGTAAAAAAAAAAAAACACGTGTAACATCGGTGAAAACATGAGGACATCAAGGGATTTTGTAGATCAGGTCCTATCACTGCTATGAACTGTTCCTACAGCTTTTAATGCTCTCTCGGTTTGAATAGTGTGTGTGTATCAGGACCAATGGTGCGTCATTCACAGCGTTGAGCTGCATCAGGACATGGTAAGTTACAGGCATCACCGTCTTGATTTTTCTTTTTATATCAAAGGATCAACCGACCATTGGAGAATTTAATTTCAATGCTTTGAGTGTCCTAAAGTGCTCAGGTCAGTATTAGCTCAATAATCAGAATGTAAGACATTCCAACAATTTCAATTTTCTTTCCAAGCATCCCGTTTGCTGGGTTGAGTAATGAGTCTGGACAGGACAGTGTTAGCGTGTATTCACACCAGCAGTGCGGAAGCTCATTTTGGCTAATTAGCGGAAAAAAAACTGGCTTGTTTAGTGAGGGTTGGATGTTCAAAAAAAAGCAGAAATCTTCAAGTGAACCAAATGCAGCATTAGAATGAGTAATGTTAATATTGGATACATGCTGCAATATCTGAGTCACAATTGTGTTGATTCTCCAGCGGTTGATTATCACATTGTGTGTGAGAGCTGGGAAGGTCATTTGATGTAGAAGTGAATTTCTCCATTGTGAGATTAATAAAGTTCAATTATTATTATTATTATTATTATTATTATTATTATTATTATTATTATTATTATTATTATTATTATGTATTTTTAATTTATTTGGCACATCTCAAAATCCTGACTTGGTGGTAAAATTAGATGTGCCACAGTGTCAAACGCACAGTAAAACAATATCATTTATGAAGCATTATTGATCTAACCTGACAACAGCCAGATGCATGTATCGCTCCGCCTAGCTCCACTCACATACATCTGGGACACGGCTCATTTAAAGTGATTTCCCCAACCAAATTTTTGGTCTGGCCAATCAGGACGCAGGGCGGGTGTTTCATGGATGTGACGTAGTGGAGAAGCCACCGTAAGATTCCAACAACAATGGCGGCTCGCATCGAGGAAGCAAGCGTTAGCATTGATGCTGCTATTTCTTCCGTGTTGTCCAATCTACCTGATATTGTTTCATTAAAAGAACATCAGAGAACGCCTCTGAAGGCTTTTGTTGGTGGAAACCATGTTTTCGCCCTTCTCCCGACCGGATTTGGCAAGTTTTGTTTTCTGGGGCGCGCCCGCGGACGCGCAACGCGGACGCGCCCCGGACCGGTTAGCGGTTAGCGCGAACCATATTGGGAGGCCTTTAGTCCTCGACGCGGTCGGCCCAGGATCGACTCCGACCCGCGGCGCTTTGCCGCCTGTCTTCCCCCCTCTTCCTGTCAGCTCACTGTCAATAAAACGCGTGCCACTACAGTGTTTCCCGCAGGAATTTGCTTATGAGAGGCGGACCGACTCGCGGGGGGGGGGGGGGGGGGGGTGGATGACTGTTTCTCCGCGGACCGGCAAGCGGAGCGCGGGGGGGGGTTGGGTGGACGACACGTTTTCCGCGGCCGCCTCGCCAAGATAGCGCTGCGGGAAACCCTGCACTACAGCCGCAAACACATAAAAAAAAAAAAAAAAGGTTTTTTTTTTCCGGCGTCGGTCTCATCAGCGTCACGGGTTAGCTTTGGTGTGACTGGTTGAAATAGCACGTCGATAAAGATGACAGACAAGTGGCTTATCCAATCATATGCAAGGAGTTTTGATAAGGCCCAGCCTTCAGTAAAGGCAAGTCCTATGGCGGTGTCCCAGATGTATGTGAGTGGAGCTAGGCGGAGCGATACATGCATCTGGCTGTTGTCAGGTTATTATTGATCTACATAAAGGAAGAAACACAATCGTGTGACAGAGGTACACAAACTTAACTTGAAGTTCGCAGAGCTAGTTTGATCAAAGTAAAGGGAAAGGCAATGAAGGTACAGACATATTTAATATTGTGTTTCTACATAACTTTCACTTTTTAACACCAACACTTGACATAGCATATTTCCTCTTTAATACTTGGAACTATTATTTGAACTGAATAAAGCAGAATGAGTGGGAAGCAGGAATAAAGACAAAGTCTTAGAGAGGAATCAGGTGACCAAATGGGATAAAAAGGTGCTGTAAACATCTTCACTAGAGCCTCGTAGGTTGACATACTGCGCAGAAGATCAAAAGAGCTAAAAAGAAAGGAAAAGTGAATTGTGATCATTAACCACTGTGCTTTCTGTGCCCTTGTGGTTCCTGAGAGATAACTTGTCCAAGTGGAGAAAACAACGGATCAAACAACCTTGAATCTTGAAAAAAAAAAAGCATCATCAATGTTTGTTGTCATCTCCTCTAGGTCTGGTTCCCCTTCTCCGCTGTGTGTTTTTTTTCTGCCACTCTTTGATTAGAGTGTTATTTTCCCACGGCTAGAGAAATGTGCTTGGTGGTTCGAAGGAAAGCACAAGGAGAACTGGGAATGATCTCCCTACGCCGACGCTGTTTCTTCAGTACTAACCAGCAGGCAGTAACCTCTAACTCGACTGAGGGCCTAGGGCCACAAACTAGGAGATCAAGATTATTGACTTTTATTTTGCAGTTGATGTGACTCTCTTTGTCGCAATGTTCATGGACAACTTTCTAGTGATATACAACACGATTTGCATAATGCTTACTTTTTATTCAGGCTTTACAAATCAGATTTTCAATTAGAATGCAGCTCATGTCTTAAAGTGGACCTGAGAAATCCAACCGTCTTCGAGGTTTTTAGAAACAGTCTGGACTTTAAAGGGTGGAAACCTCTTATGGATTAATCTGATATTTCCCCCAGATTGAAAAAAGTAGTTTATGTATTTGTTTGTTTCTTTACGATGCTTAATAATGTTAATAGCGTTGACGAGTGAATTTCCCTACCAGAACATCTGTGCGCGCCTGAACAGTGCCGTAACACCCTCTGCAATTCGAATTCTGACAGCGTAATACAGCAACACTTAAAATATGCACCATCAAACCTTCCCTTGATCCTATGCATGCTGCGTGGTGTGTAAATAGCTTGTATGAAACGCAGACAAGGATTTTGGCTTATCGGTGTTTCCTGCTAATTCATCACAGCAGCCACTTGCCAGAGTTTTCCTGCTGCCCATTGTGTAACCCGCCAAAGCCCTGACAAACACGCCACAGCAGCTGGTCAGCACCCAGTTCAACAGAAGTGATTTAGAAATGCTAACTTATTACCTTTTACCCGCTGCCATGAAAGGGCACACGCATACGCAGGCGCACACTCCTTTATGCAACAGAAATATTATATGAAAGAGCCCGGGGCTGTTTCACTGCATCAATCCATGGAGGAGCAGTTTTGAAGCTGCGCAGGTTTTAGATGTTAATGTTTTTCCCGGTTTGAATAAAGGCACAGCGAGTCTAGCCTGGAGTTTATTGCGCGCTCCAGAGAATCCTGTACCTGATCCAAAGGGTTCTGGGGCTCATTTAGAACCCAGGGGGATCGAAATAAGCAGGAAAGAATGAAGAGAAGTTAGGTGATGCTGTTTTTTATTTTTTTTTTCTGATAAATTTGACTTTTCTTGCGCATTGCTTCAAAACTAGTTGGACTGAGAAGAAGGATTTATTTTCACTTCACTGGTGCAGTGAGGAAGATCACACCTCCCTTATCCCGGGGAGATTTTCCCACAGGTGCACGGCAGAAGTTGCATATTAACAAAGAAGACAATTGCTGACTGTTTATTGAGGGATTCAAACCAGAGCTTTGGGGCAATCCTGTCTTTCATCAGACTGCTGATCAAGACAGAACGCACAAACTTGGTAAAGAAGGAGATGCCTGCCTTGTCAGGAATTCACATTGATACGCCGAAGCAGAGGGCAGTCTTTCCTCCCCGTGTTTTTTTTTTCCTCTCCGTCTTCCATTGTTCTGCTCCGTAGTAGCTTCATCAGCATTTTCTCCCCATTTGAAAGCAGGGGATTATGCAAGAGAGGCAGCATCAAATGATAAGTAACTCATGCCCCCCCCCCCCCTTCCCTTCCCCTCAGTACCACCCCCGCTCCCCTTGTCTTTAAGTCTCTCAACTGCTGAGCATGTAAATCCGCGAAGCCCGTAAAAACACCTCTCAACAGTCAAGTCGGTTACTGACAGGGAGCACTGTCAGCACACAAACCCTCGCACACAAATGTTGTCTCAAGTCAAGGTCAATCAGACGTATTCAAATATACACAGGTCCCTACAATGTCCGTGAGAGAGAGATTGCGTGTGCATGAATTGATACATAATGGAATGTTTCTTAGACGGCGAAGAGCTTTCAGGGAACAATTGTCAGTTTCACTGTGGAGCGACAACATTGGAGCCATTGTACGGTTTCCTCTATGTGGAAAAACTGCAGTGGAATCAGACCAGAGGTTGGTTATACCAACCTGCTCTGCTAAGGCAGAAAAAAAAACATATGCTGAAAATGTTTTGTTTCATAGAGGAAATTGGAAAAAAAAAAATCTTAATTTCCAAATGTCTTTTATCCACTGGCAGTATGCTGAGTCCATGGTGCCAAGTTTTGTTAGAAAGCATAAAAATCTTGCACAACACATCTCCGTCCAAACAGAGCACAAATAAGACTCCCAGTCACAGCCTTGACAGCTTAATGACAAATTAATATTTTCTAGTAGCCTATTTTCAATTAAGCCACCACAGAGCCTCAAATGAGTATTCAGACTCCTTAAAAAGAGAGACCGCATTTCTCCTATTTTAGCTTCCCTTCATTGCCTTCCTGTTAAGTCAAGAATAAAATTCAAAATTCACCTTGTCACGTATAAAGCCCTTAATAATCAAGCTCCATCATATATCAGAGCTCTGATTACCCCGTATGTTCCTAACAGAGCACTTCGCTCTCAGACTGCAGGTCTGCTGGTGGTTCCTAGAGTCTCTAAAAGTAGAATGGGAGGCAGATCCTTTAGCTATCAGGCTCCTCTCCTGTGGAACCAACTCCCAGTTTTAGTCCGTGAGGCAGACACCCTGTCTACTTTTAAGACTAATCTTAAAACTTTCCTTTTGATAAAGCTTATAGTTAGAGTGGCTCATGTTACTCTGAGCTATCTCTATAGTTATGCTGCTATAGGCTTAGACTACCGGAGGACATCAGGGTCTATTTTTCTCACTCTGCTGAGTTCTCCTACTGTTCTCCAATTTTTCATAATTTGTTGTTATTTCTACTTTTAAGTTTATGTTCTCTCTGTCTATTTTCTCTCTTGATGGTAAGAACATCTGGCCTGGGGTTCTGTTTAGCTGTCACCCCATTCTGAGGGGCAGGTCCTCTGCCCTCTAACATAGAAAGAATTCCTGGATCAATGCGTGCTTCTGGGCTCTTGTGTGTCTCTGCTCCCCAGTCGGTCTGAGGGAGGTTTTCCTTCCTGTAAAGGGGAGTTCTCCTCTCCACCTTCGCTACTTGCATCATCAGTATGAAGGATTGCTGCAAAGTCAAAAACAATGCAGACGACTGTCCACTGTGGCTCTACGCTCTTTCAGGAGGAGGGAGTGCTGTAATGACTCGATGCAATTTTCTGGATTTCCTACGATAGAAAACATTTTGACCAATCAGTCTGTAGGATTTGATTAAACTGACTTTGTAAAGTGCCTTGAGATGACATGTGTTGTGAACTGCCACTATATAAATAAATTAGATTGAACTGAATTTAATTGAAATTACTATTTTCACAACTGATGTATTATTATTATTAGATTTTATGGATGGACCAACATTAGGTATAGTAAATGTGAAGTTGATACAAAAGAATAGATGTTCTTCCAAAGGCTTTACAAATAAAAGTCAGAAAGGTATGGTGTGTATTCATCTTTAGTTCCATTGAGTCAATAACTTGTACAACCTTCTCTTGGTGCATTTACAGCGGCAGTTGTTTTGGGGGTGTGCCTCTACTAGCTTTGCACTTATAGATATTTTTACCCATTCTTCTTTGTGCAAGCTCAGTCAGATTGTACAAAACGTGTTTGGGAAGATAAATTTTAAGCTCTTGTCACAGAATTACAGATTTAAGTCTAGACGTTGCCTGGACCATTTTTTTAACATATTACTTTAACGTAGACCGTTCCATTGAAGCTGTGGCTGTACAGGCTGAGTCACTGTGACCCAACCACCCCTGTTTTAAATGTTGCATCCCCACAGGATGATGCTGGCTGTGCCGTACTTCACCATGGCGATGGTGAGGTCAGGGTGTTGTGCAACATTACTTTTCTGCTCACATACAGTTTTGCATGTTGGTGAAAAAGTACGATTTGGTCTCATCTAATGAGAGTAAACTTTTCCACTTTTGCTGTGTGCCCTTCATGGCTTGTGGCAAGCTTCAAATGATGCTCCCTATGACATCCTTTCAACAGTGGTTTTATTCTTGCCATGCTTATGTAAGTGCCAGATTAACGTCGTAAACAATTTCTAATTTACTATAAACAGGCTCCCCTACCTACACCTTAGATCTCTGCAACTCCTTCTGGGATATTATGTGCCTTTCGGCTGCTTCTCTGATTAATGCTCTCCTTTGGCAACCTGTCAGTTTAGGCGGAGAGCCCTGTCTTTGCAGGCTTACAGTTTGGGCATACTATTTTTCATTATGAGACGGTTGCTTGAGTAGTGGCCTATGGTTTTAGAATGTAATCGGACTTCAATTCGGTCCACAACCATCTCCCTGACCTGTGTGCTGTGTTCCTGGATGTTTGTGATGCTGTTGATTCATTATTTTCTCTAACATACCTTTAAGGCCACCAGAGAACAGCTGCATTTATACCTAGACTAAATTCAACACAGGCAGACCCTATGCACTAATGCAGTGACTTTTAAAGCTACACTGCAAAAACGGAACTAGAAGTAAAATGTTCTTAAAATCAGTGTATTTGTCCTTGATTTGAGCAGGTAAATAAGATGAGTTGCCAATGGAATAAGATCTTTGCACTTAAAATAGTAACAATTCATCTCCATCATCTTATTTCAAGTGCAGGATGTCTAATTATCTTTTTTTAGGGGTAAAAATACTCGTTCCATTGGCAGATAGTCTTATTTACCTTCTCAAATCAAGGATAAATGCATTAACTTTAAGAACATTTTATCTATTTTTAGATCCGTTTTTGCAGTGTAGATAAATGGAATCTATATTTATAAAATGGTCAGCGTTAAAGGGGCTGAAGACAACTTCCTGTCAGACTTTTCAGATTTTTTTTTCACTCCTGAAAACACTTTGTGTTGGTCTAATATCTCAATATTGCGTACTTTTAGAAAGCACTGTGACTCCTGCACGAGATGTGTCTCTAAATAACCGCCAACACAGGATGCTCTCCCACAGGATTATCTAACAAAATCAATCAGAATCAAACCTTTGATGCGCTGTTCTTCATTGACCCACGTCAGAACTCGTGGAGACGAGTGAAGTTGTTTTTATTGACAGAGTGGATCTTATGTGCAGTGCCCCAGAAACTCATCTGATGCTGTCATGCTAAAGCACATTGATTATCGGGTGCCAGTGAGTGAACTGTCTCTGAACCTTTGTGTCTCCTCTGAGGCTTTTGAGTCGTCTTTTGAGTCACGGAGCCTGTTTCTCTTTTTCTTTTCTTTTTTTGACAGGAAGTCGTGCTGTCCTTTTAGTTGATGAAATCTCCCAATCTCTGGCCTATTAAAAGGATCTGCTCTGGTATCTTTTCCACTCCGATGACCATTCTGATCTGGAGATTAAAGCCGGTGCAGCTGGTTTACGGCCATGGAGCACAAAGCAAATGTCCAACCACAACAAGTACTTTTCTTACATTAATATTTCAAAAGGATTTCACATTGTATTAAAACTGACTCCCATTATTCTTTACTATTGATCTTTCCTCATATAGTGAGTAAGTACTGTCAGTCCTGATTTCCCAGTATACAATCAGGGTCAGCTCCCTTGATGACATTTCCTGGCATGCTGGGATTAGTGATTGTTTGCTTTGAACCTATTAACAAGATGATGCAGGGACCATGGTTTCATTGACTGACCTGTTGATAATCCCCTTGCACTGCCAGTAAATCATTAACTACATTTACTTGGCCTATGAAAGTAGATCCCCTCTTACATCATAGGCATGCGGAGTTATATTTTGCCATCATTTAATAACCCCGTTAAACTTTACTGTGCAATAAAATGGCATTGCAGCAAAACATTGAAGCTGTAATTTGCACGGCATTAATGCCTTCACTTCATTTTATTGTTCCTATAATGACCCGGTGGGGTGGGCCACCTAACGCTTTCTGTTATTTACATATGTAGGGCTGAGAAAAATGTATATTCCTCCTTACAGATTTCTTCCCATTTTGCCCTTTTCTTACATTTGATTGTTTCAGAGCCAACACGTTTTATTATCAAAGAAATGTGTCAAAAAAGAAAACAAAAAAGCAGTTTTTTAAATTATTATTTAATTTAAAAAAAATCTGTGTAAACCAGCCTGTTTTTTTTGTGTGGAAAAAGTAATTGCAAGCTGCAACTTATAACTACCTGTGCCACCACTGGTGGCAGTGGCAATCTTTTACTTCAATGTGTAGGAGTTTTGGCCCACTTTACTTTCTTGGGTTTTGAATATGATCAGTTTGACTAGGGAGTGATACCTTTTCAATAACCTATCGTACGTGTTTTTCAACATTGTCAGGTGACGCAATTTCCGTGCATAACAGAGATTATAAGAGCGGTAGCTACTTTTTTAACTTCCGTGCTTTGCACTCCAGACACCGTAAATGTTGTGACCAAAGGCTTTGTCATGTGCAGGAGTCCTAGCATAGGAATGTGATTGTCCAAGCAGCAAAGGACAGTCCGGCACATGTGGAAGTTTTCAAAACAAGGCTTTTATTTAACCCAAAAATTAAGCTTTACTGAAATTATACAAGAATCAAAATGTTGGGCCCATAAAAGAGGTCAAAATAACAAAACTCTACTCCGGAAACTGAAAACTTTTTGCTATCCCGCCATCTCAGAGAGAGGAGATGGAAACACAAGGGGAAATGATCGTACTTATTCGAATTAATCATGTAAATAAAATGTATTGTGCAATTAATTGATGTATCTATTATCACGGCAGGTCTAGTAACACCCACCTGTTAGCTCCTTCGTCAGTTTTGTTCCTACAAATGACTCAAAGTCTTCTGGAGAGAAGCGTTGTGAGCAAAAATGTGGGTCCTTCAGAAGTTGTGTTCTTCCAAGGGCGCGATGAATACTCACCTCACTTTTTCTGCTGTTTTTTGTTTTAAAATTACAGCTAAAAGCGACACCGTGTAGCATTGTCTAAATTTACAACAGTCAAACACAATACGATTAAAAGAAACAACAACTTGGGTAACGTTAGCCTTACTTTGTTAGCTCTGTAGGTTCCAGTCCAGTATGATCTAACTGCGTCATAAACCCAGCATGCATTGCGCATGTGAAAAAAATCCCGACATCCATGCGTAAAAAATATAACAAAGGATATACAATTTTTGAAGTAATTACAAGTTTACAACATGTTTAGGTCAACACGTTCAACTAATAATGGATCCCTTTAATGTACGGCGAGTCTTCCAGGTCCTGAAGCAGCAGAGCAGCACCAGAGTGCTACATTTTCACCGTCATGTCTACCACTGTGGTTTGCTGGAATCCCAAAGTCTTAGAAGTTGTTTTCATCCTTTCCCAACTCATAGATTTTAATAACTTTATTTAGCATCTGTTCGTTAATTACTTTAAATCAGGGTAAAATGTTTTGTCTTTTAAGACTTTTATGCCTCCAACATGGTGGTCAGACAGGTCGCATTTATGGTAGTAATCAGGCCTCGGTGTGGCTCATTAAGCTGAACCAAAAGCATGTGGTTGTTTACATTTAATTTGCTGATTATCTAATATCGAAACTGATTTAAGCACACAAGTAATTAAAGTATGACAAAAGATCGGTCTATCTCCACAGCAGACTGATTCCAGAAATGCATCCTCTGCTGCACATTAGCTGCAACCTTCACTATTACTCAGCAGCGTGACAGAAAACTAAGCCACTAAAGTAATGCCAAGCAACTCACCAACCAATTTGCAGCAACATCACCAACACATGAAAAACAAGCAAAGGGAGAAATGCTGAGAGGCTGAGTTGTTCATCCTGAAACATGGATGTCAGAGGGGACTTAATCAATCAAACCACATGCTATTTATATTTTGTCAAAAAAATCTACTGTAACTGGTCAACATTATGGAATGGTTAAAAAATGCCCACAAAACTGTTAAACAACTTAAACAGATAAAGACATAAAATCTGGCAGTCACTTTTAGAACACATTATGTGATATCACATGGAAACAATTAATAAATCATACATTACACTGGTTACTCTTGACGAGTTCACTTTAAGCAATTCCAAAATGTATGTTCTGTTTATTAGGTTGGACAAGAATGGTGTCTGAGAAGTTCAGGTATGAAGAAAAGCCTAGAGATCAACACCATCTGCTCTCTCTTTTTGTTTTTAAATATCCATTTCCCTAAACATCTGGACGCATGTTGATTTTTCTCCTACTCTAAACCCAAAGGAAAATCTAAAGCAGAAAACAAATGTATGCACCAAAAAGCTTTTTCTTTCAAAGGAAAAGTGACACAGTTTTAACACGTGAAACACTGTTTCATCTGCTTTAAACTTTGACGGGTTTTTCGAAACATCTCATAATCAAACCTAATGTCGGCATTTTATTTTAGAATAGTGTTAAATACAGATTAGATCCATGTAATTCAACTGCTTTAAGCTTTATTAACTTGAAAATGCTCAGCTAACTTGATTTCAGTGACACAGTTGCTCCCAGGACTGTTGCACTTAAAATAAAAGCTATATAGAACTTTAAAGTTAGAGGACCAGTATCTTTAGAAAGGTCTCAAACCTCCTAACGTGTCGAGCGAGAGCTAGGATAATGTCTTACTGAGAAATGCGCTTCTGAACAGTGTTGTAAAAAGTACAGAGCTTATCTATCGAACATTGACAGAGGGTGGGTAAAACTAAGCCAGTCTCCACTCAAAGGGATGTAAAGACTTTTTGGACAACGGCCATGTGGCAAGACGGTTAGCAGAGAAGCTGCTTCGGTCCAACAAAACATCAATGGCAGACTGAAAAATTGCAGGAAGTACAAGGATGGACAACTGGAGTTATTTTCTCTGATGAAGCCTCTTTCCAATTGATAGCGACATCTGGAATATCATTTGACGGAAGAACAAAAGTCGAGCTCTTCCATAAGTTCTCTGTCATGCTAACGGTGAAGCTTCCTGATACAATCCATGTGTGGAGTTGCTTCATCCAAGGCTCTGGCCTCGCTTCCAGTTCCGTCCATGATCACTGCCTTGAATAGTGTGCGATCAACAAGCAACGTCCTCCACCAATCCAGGCCAAACCTTGTGATAATAACGTGACTTTAAGATGCTGGTATTTAAACTTTGGACCCGGGGGCGCGAAACTTAAGGTATACTAACCATTGACATTCTGAGGTCAGTTCTGCAGAAGTCGATGGATAAAACAGAACCCAAAAAACTGGGATCGCCCCCAAGCAGTATCGAGAAAAAAATGGGTCTCCATCAGTCAGGATATGACCCTAACGTTGATATCCAGCTCAGAGAGAACTGTAGAAATTATACATAAAGGGTGAAGACTATAAATATTGATTGATAAAAGCCTGTGAAATATTAAATTGTTTTTTAGCAGACGACAGAATCACATAAGAATATCTAAAAAATGTTAAAGGGGAAACATGCAACATTTCTATCCCTGCCAGAACATTTGGCATTGATTGCTTGCTTGGAACAAGAGCAAAAGGAGGGAAGGACGGGGCCTAGCAGTTTGTTCAAGCCCGATAAGGAAAGCCAATAAAGTCCAGTCTTGGAGGGAGGAAGAATCTACGGAGACACATACATTTCTCTGATGAGTGGTAGAAAGTGAGCAGTGGCTGAGAGGGAGAGAAAATTGGGATACGTGGGGTCTTCCTCTTATGCAGGTTGTCCACATTATTGTTTTGGCAGAGCAATCTTCTCCAATCTTGGCAGTGCGTAATGGAGGCACAAGAGAGACCAGGTGCTGCTGGCTTCTCCTTTCGGAGAGGCAGGGACCACGTGCCAGACTGAATTTGATGGGGCTTTCATTGTTTGGGCTGCACTCGACCGACCGGGGTTCTGCCGCGGGGCCCCCCCAGTGTTTGCAAAGACCCCCAAGAACACACAGGGGGAGAAAAAAAGACAAAAAGGAAGTATGTTTAAAGGGAAATAGAAATATTTCAAAGCAGAAACGGGGGTGGGAAAGGGGGCGAATAAACAGCTTACGGTGCTTTGCAGAAGTATTCATACCCTTGCAT
This sequence comes from Fundulus heteroclitus, assembly GCF_011125445.2. Taxonomy (NCBI): domain Eukaryota; kingdom Metazoa; phylum Chordata; class Actinopteri; order Cyprinodontiformes; family Fundulidae; genus Fundulus; species Fundulus heteroclitus. Next base: position 31,025,987 of record NC_046381.1, on the reverse strand, counting down.
CAACATTTTCATATTATTTCACTTTTACAATTACAAACTTCAATGCGATTTATTGGGATCTTATGTGAAGGAACAGCACAAAGCAGTACATCGGGTGGAAGAAAATTACATGGTTGGGTTTTAAATTAAATTAAATTAATTAAAGTTGGAGGCGTTTGTAATGTCTTTAGGTTTCCTATCCTGCTGGTAAGACTAATCTCAGAATACCTTTACAAGTTACTGTATAATGGACTAATCTGACTATTTTAAACGTTCAAAAGGTTTGACCCAACTTTTTTTATTTTACATTTCTGTCCGCCAGACCATAAACAGCTGAATGAAGCCCAACACACCTTCCGTTGTTGTTCACAAATTTGTAAATGTCAGGTCTCAATAAAATGATGTATTGTGAATTACAGAGTGATTTATTGCTACAGATGCTCGTTTTATCGGCAGAGTACTGTCATTAATGCATGCCACACACATAGATACACACCCTCCCACAAAAAAACTACAACAAAAAGTGAGAGAATCAAATAAGAGAAGCAGGGAGGGGACTTTTCTTCACCACACATGAGACATGAGATCAGCAGATTAATAACCTCCTATTTCATTAGGAAAAACAGTATCATTGTGTCTGGTCATCTGAGCGTGAGAAAACAAGCCAACAGTCTGCCTGCTGCAGAGCTGATTATTGCCCATTATGTTTGTTTGGAGGACTTTGGTCAGACCCAGAAGGATTAGGACTGATTTAGAGACTGAAAGCGAGGATTTGTGGAGTGCGTGTTTGTGTGTGTGTGTGTGTGTGTGTGTGTGTGTGTGTGTGTGTGTGTGTGTGTGCTGCCGTTCGCAAGGCCGCGCGCAGAAACTGTTGCCGTAAAAGTGCTAAGCAAACATTGCGAGGCTTTAGGAGCCGACGCAGCGCAGGGATCGGGGTGCATGTTGCCTGGTTACTCTGTTGCTAGCTGCACTGGCGAAACAATGGGATAATAAAATCCCTTGCCTTTTCAACTCTCCAGGCCACAGCACAAACAGAGGAGGGGAAGAAATACACTTCAGTTCCTCACAGCCCTTTGGATTACAACTCACTTAATAAAAGCTTTCCTTTATGAGGGGAATAATGGCGGAAGACTTTGGTTATGTAGGGAGCTGTTTCCGCTGGCTTTGATTTCAACGATCGCGTGATCGTTTCATGAGTCGAATACAGACACGTTTTTTTTTTTTTTTTTTTTTTTAAGAGTCATACTTGTGGCATGCATCATGCTGCAGCAACAGAGGGCCGAGGTGAGAATGGATCGCAGCTCCACATAACTCCCCCATGGCTGCCTCCTCCGGGTTCTCCCCAGCTATTAGTAGAGAGGCCTTCTCCCACCGGCAGGTCATCTCCAGGAAAGGTGTGAGAAGAATCTATTACAACCGCTGTCATGTAAGCTCTCAGGGACAATCATATCCTGACCTTTTCTCACTTCTCCTGCCACTCCCACATCTCTTTTTTCCTTTCTTAACGTTCGAAGATCGCCATGTTTTATTGTACACTATAGTAGCTTGCCTGTACTGTCTTCCTACGATTGCTCAATACTGGTGTGAGGAGTTTGGATTAAAATGTAAAAACAGCGTTAAATTATCTTCATAGACAACGGGTAGATTCCTTGGACAGGAATACCCAGCTCACTGCACCAACCTGCCATCCTGATAACTATTAGGAGCGAGGAAAACAGCAGCGACAGCAATAACTAAGGGATCGCCTTGATCTTGTTCTGCTGGCTCTAAGATAAAGCAGAGGAAAGATGGGGCAAGAAAACGTATGAATACGTTTTGAACTGTTTTACATTTTATCGCAAAAAAAAAAGAACCACGAATGGAAACTTCTTCATTGTGGTGTTTACAGGACATCCATCCATTTTCTATACGTGTTAATTCCTGTAGGCTCACTGGTGCCAATCTCCTTTGTGATTGGGCGAGAGGCTGGGTAACCCCTGGACATCAGTCCATCGCAGGGCAACACAGAGACGCTCAGGGTGAACAACCCCGCACACACACGCTCATTCCTAAAGGAAACTAAGGGTGGTGGTCAACCTAAGCTACATGATTTTGGACCGTGAGAGGTATAGACAGAGATCCCGGACATTCTTGGAGATTTCATGCAAATTACATGCTGGAAATGGGAAAGTACCAACAACTGTGTCACCATCCAGCCCTTTTTGTGCCATAGACCAACACAAAGTGGGAGGTGGAAATCATTTGTTTACAAATGAAATTCTGAAAAGTGTGGGGTGCATTTGTAATCATCTTCCTCCTCTTTTGCCACCCCTAAATAAAATCCAGCAAAACAAATGGTCTTCGGAAGACAATTAGAAAACACAGTTCGACTGTGTGCAGGTTAAACTATGCATTCAGCATTTCAATTGCGCAGTTAAAGCCCAGAACTGAATCTAATTAGAAATATGATGTACATCTAATGTTATATGATGTACTTTTTTGATCCCAGAAATGGGAAATTACTGGGCAGCAGTAGCATAGCATACAGAAAACAGACAGTGGCAAGCTCAACACGAGATAAAAAAATAGGAAATATGTTAATTTACATCCTTTACATCTTCATACATATTTAAATCCAATAAGTACAAAAATCTGTGGTAATTGTGCAGCAGAAATGGTAAAAAAAAAAAAAAAAAAAAACGCAGCATGACTGGAAAAGTGATGTCTATGGCTATCAATATCTCATTCGACTGAAATTTTAGAGACATTTTGCAAAGAAGAACGGGTAAAACATTGTCTCTATAGATGTGCAATGCTGAGCAATACCCAATACCAATAATGTAAGTATGCATGACTTTTCTTCCAGTCACAGTTATGCATGGTGTCGTTTGTCAGATAAAACACCAATGATTGAAGTTTGTCTTTGTAATGTGTCAAAATCTGGAAAAAAAAAAGAAAATTCAGAAGGTTTGAAAACGTTGCAGGGCTCGGTAGACGGTTGTGTTTAGGAGGCTTTTGTTTGTTGCGTGCGGATGTGACTGTAAAAAGCGCACTCCATTCTATGTGTCTAATTAGCTGATGTGTTCATTAGCTCCATCAGCAGATTGGGTGTTCAGCCAGTCAGGGTGGCGGACCGCAACAAGCCCGCTAATGTCGCTTTTTTTTCCCATCCGTGTTTCGCTTGTGCAAGAAGGCCGGGGATGTTCCTGCGATCATCATTGCTGCTTCGCTGCTTTCACTGCTAACAGCTCTGCTAAAGAGAAACACAATGCCAAAAAAAAAAAAAATCTTTTATTCCTTCTTAACTTCTCTATCTTCACCATCGAGGCTTCTTCTTTTTGTTATTTATCGCCACCCGGGCAGCTTTGTTTCCTACCCGCACGTTGTTCATCATCATTCCGAGGAACAAGGGAGAAATAACAGACTCTTACCACTTAAATTTAAAAGAGGGATGTTTCAATAGCATTGAAACAGAGAGAGGAAGGAAAGAAAAAAGACACGGCCCTTATGTATCCATGGTTACCTCGGCTTTATTGCTGTTTGTCTTGGGCAGCAGGCGCAATAAAAGTGCTGGGAGAGAAATGACGGCGCAAAGCCTCTAATTGCAGAAGAAGGCACCATGCGCAGGTGTTGTGAGGGAAATGGGAGTTGAGAGTTGACCTGAAAGTCCACCCCCCCCCCCCACCCACCCCTCCCACCCCTCTCCAAGCTATCTGCTTTTACAAGGGTCTTATTAGCAGTGATTGGAAGGCCCATGAATGTGCACTTACTTCATATTTTTAGTTTTCCAATTACGTTTGGCGAACTTCAGGACTCTCAGGTATGCTATTAAAAAAGGCCAAATGGAAAATGAAGTGTCTCTCATAGCAGGGGCAGATCAGGCAATAATGAAAAATGGAGGCAGAAATCTGTGTATTAGCTTAGTACGGGAGGAAGAGGGAATTAAAGCCAGAGGAAGGAGGAGGGGGGGGGGGGGGGGGAAACGGGACCAAATAAATGGCAAAAATACAAAAAAGCATACTGGAAGTCATTTCTTACACGCTGGCCCTCTCTGGCCTTGGATAAGAAAAGGAAGTATCATTCTCACCTTCTGACACTTTCTTTATCATTCCTTTCTCGGAATCCTCCCACCGCTGTTAAATGAAATGGGAATGGAATGTGTTCACACCTCCGTGGTCCTGGCGGGGCAGCGGCGAGGAAGCGCGAGGCCCATTATCTTCTGTTGTGTGGCCACAACGGACAGATGGCCCATTGAGGCTCGGCAACAGTCACTGGGACACACACACATTGACACACACACACACACACACACATATATATACCGGGGCCGAAGAGGATTGAATGCTCAGGTGTTGTTTGAAAAGACGCTGTTCAGAATAGATACTGATAGAAATGGCGGCGGGTGCAGAGGATGCTTAGGCTTGTTTGGTGCTGGAGCCAGCTCATTGTGTCCCTTATTCCAGGTCAGGATTAAACCCATCTTCAGATAAAGGAACTTAGATGTCAGTATCTATCTATCTATCTATCTATCTATCTATCTATCTATCTATCTATCTATCTATCTATCTATCTATCTATCTATCTATCTATCTATCTATCTATCTATCTATCTATCTATCTATCTATCTATCTATCTATGAAGTGCTAATTGTGTTTGAGCGTTGCTTGCTTGAAGTAATCATCAGGGTAAAGTGATGTAATATCCGCAGCGTTTCATCAGTTTATGCGAAACTATAACAAGGCGGTGCAATTTCACAGTCACAGCTGACATGCGGCCGCTTATTGTTCTGGTTCTGTCTCATCAGGCTGAGTGTTGTCTTTGGGGAACGGCTCCCAAGGGGGCTGCAGGAGAGAGCATAATGATGGCGCGCTGCGTATCACTCAGCCTCCGTCTCCCGGGGCCCATAACTTCCCGGTGGCACACAAACAACTTTGCCACAGGTTCGACCGTCAAACGTGCACAGTTGGTTGCGGAATTGCACGCTTTGGATGGAAGCGGGACAGATGTCCGTTTAGCTTTGCTGTGTTTGATCTGAAACAGTAGCACAGTAAATAAATGAAGCTCAACCACGCTCACAGCTAAGCTGGGCCATCTAGAGTACCGTTGAAATCTGTTTGTACAACCACAACCTGCTTGTGTTTTATTGGAGTTTTATGTGATAGACTGACATGCACTGCATAATTGTCAAGTGGAAGGAAAATTATACAAGGTTTTAAAAAAAATAAAATTTAAAATAACTAAAAAGAGAGACACAAGTTAAAAAGGTTTATTGTACAATGTGGTCCATTTTTCTTTGTAAAACAGTTCTAGCTGAGTCAGACTGAATGGCGAAAAACAGTGAAGATTTACTTTTAAAGTCCATGAAGAAATCTGAAGATATCTTCATTGACTTTAGGTCTGGACTTTGAATGGGCCATTCTAATGCATTAATAATATCTTGACTACTCTATTGCAGGCACTGTAAATGTAGACCATTGCCATTAGAAATAAACATTTAGTGATGGATGAATTAAATTTTGACATCCTTTGTACTTCCTAATCTTGGTTGGGGTCAAACGCAGGGGTCAATTTTTTGGTAACTGAACCTGGAGTATGCAGAGACAAACCCACATTTGTAAAGTAGTATATGGAGCAATCTACAGGACACAGTTGAACAAGCTTTTTTTTTATAGCTGAGAAGCAGCAGTTCAAACCAGAGGATACACTGTTCAGCACACAAACTCCCATTCCTTTGCATGTTGGCCATGGCCACGCCGTTGCACAGCGCAGTACGCTGCAGAGCATTAAAGTTTCATCTTCCGCCGCCGCTGTTTGAAACATCAAGGTTTTTCTTTTGTCTCGATTGGCATTTGCTTTCAAGGTCTCCGTGGTTTTTTATTCATCAGTTTATTTCACCTCACACGGTATTCTCTTAGCGTTTAATCCGTAAAATAGTTTCATAATGGCAGCAGGGATTCCTGTTTCTGCAGATATTTTTTTTTTCCACAGAACTCTGAGGAGCAAAGAGATTTGCATTTAGGCGGTAGATGAAATTGTGGTAGAGCTGTCAGTTTGCTGCGGTGGTCGGCTCTTATTTGTTAAGTGGTGGATTGTGCCTCGGTTTGCAGCTGGATAAAATTAGCATGAAATTCCACCATTTATTTCACTTTATTTCACTTTTCCTCAGTAACATATTACTGAAACACACAGCTCCAAACATATATTGCTTATTTTTGGCTTCCCAATATTTGGCGAAGGTAATTAGTACAACCCAAAAGGGGAATTAGCCATTTCTTTCTCAGTTGTTTAGCACTGTCAACTGAGCCCTCGCACCCCAAGCCCAGAAGACTAAAGATAGGATGTCAAGGTGGTCCGCGTTCTTCTCCTTCTTCTTATAGCCGCATTTAACATGGCAACACCTATTGAGTTTAATGTCTGTCATCCTGCAATCTGAATGAGGGTTCGTCAAATTGCAGAGTAGAAAAGTGCCCAATTATTGAACACAGTCTAAGCAGGGGCCATTACGTTGATCACTTCAGTTCTCTCGGAGTTATCAAATCAGACAAAGACTGGCACAGAAGGCATATAAATGAGATGGTGGAATGTGTCGGTGCATAAAAATGTTTGAATCTGAACAATGAGCCAAAATCACTTGGGTCAATCCAAATAGGCTTTTGTTATCGATTGTCCCTCAGAAAAAAAAATGAAGATTTTGCTTACAAATGAAATTGGGCGGGCAGACAGAAAGCCACAAGATGCTTTAAAAAGCTTTCTGGATTCATTATAGAGTCCTTCTGTTAGCAGAGACAGAAGGGAATCGGGTTAATCTGTGCTCTCGGTGTATGTGAGCGAGACACAGTGGAGTGATTCCCTTCATGTCTCTGAGGGGTAATTAGCTGTGGCACGGCCTGTCGTTGATCTGCAGGCCTCTGAAGTCCTGGGACTCCGCTGGCTTTGTCTTCAGAGGCAGAGTTCTGTCTGTGGGGAGACCGGGGGGACATCAGCGGTCTGTCGTCTGCGGAGCCCCCAGGGGTTGAAACGACAGCGCGCTCTGCATTTCAAACTGTCCAGGTTTGCTAATATCGCCGGTCCCCGTTGACAGTTTTGTTTTAGTCATTCCTTTTTTCTTCTCTTTTTAATTGATCATCTGTTCTTTTTTTGTTCACTTTCCCTTTCCTACTTTTATTTTTTCCCATTGTCCTTATTTCCCCCTTTACTTTGACATCTCTCTCCTCCTCTCGGTATTTACTCTGTCTTGTTGTTTCATTTCGTCTTGTCTTTCCTTGTCTATATTTCCTCTTCTGCAGTGATGCAGACATATTTCTTTTGGTTTTGCTGTGTTATCCTTACATCTGACTGTTGAATAACTTTCAGTATTAAAGATAATTGCAGCAGTCTTAAGATAAAATAAAAAATAATCATCCGGCTGAGTTCAACTTCACTTGCAACACTTAGGGCTAGTTGTTGCCAGATTTGCAAAATGGCAACATAAGTCAAAATACCAAGTTATTTCTAAGGTTCGGGTCATCCAGTGATCCCCAAGCCTGACTCACCTCAGGTAAGGTAAGCCTTCATGTAAGAAAGAGACTTGGCAAAAACTGCATCAATGGAAGAGTTGCATGGTGGAAAGCCTCGCCGACTAAAAAGCACACAGAGACCTGTCTAAGAACTGGATCATCACCAAGGTTTTTGTGGAGATGTTCTCTAGAAAGAAAAGAAAGAAATGAAATTGGAAGGGGTGCGTTTTTTTATATCTGGTATAAAAGTCATACATTGTTTTAAACATTAACATTGTTTTGTTGGTAAAATGATTGTCTGGTGCTGCTATTCTGCTTTAGGGCTTTAACTTCTTGCCGTGTTGATAGATCCATGAACTCTAGCTGCTCTCTACTTGAAAGCCCTGAAGCAGAATGTCCAGCTATTTAATCCCGACTGTAGTTCGAATAAGCAGCAGGACAGTCATATGATGCTCATCACAAAGCCCGCCTGTGAGTTACTGAAAGACAGAGATTATAGTGTATAATGGTCTGTCACTTTTTAATTGACGGGTGATTAATGACCCTAATCATTTCCGGTCCCCCTTGATTTCCGGTCTCCCCTTTGATTTCCGGTCCCACCTCCCAATTTCCGGTCCCCCTCCCCCATTTCCGGTCCCCTCCCCCACTCCAGGAAGCCGTACCCCTCCCCCATTTCCGGCCCCCTCCCCCACTCTAGGAATTCGAAACTGACACAGCTTCAACAAATAGGATCTTCTCACCAACATGACAATCGAAAACGGGGGGGTTACCGCGCAACTCCGAGACAGGCTCAAGATAAAACAACTCCGGTTATTTTTCTGCTTAACGCATGGCATGACAAGATGATAGCAGACCGGATCTCAACGCTGTTCTGCAACTTTTGCGACTGGAGGGACGTTTTGGGGGATCAAGAAAGTGGTTGCTTTTTAGACCCGCCCTCCTCACAACACCCGATAACGCCCCCCTTCAACGTTAACCACACCCCTTCTCAGTATAAAAAAAACAACCGGGCAGACCGATCGGAACATCCATGCAGCTTCACTGACCAGACTTTTAGCATCTGAAACCATGAACAACTACGCGGTTGAAAGAACTACCGCTTCAACATCACCGCAGCATGGCTCCCCGGACAGCGACAAATTCTTTCCGGGACCGTACCACCCTCCTTCACCCTCGCCAACCCCTGAATCCTCTTCCGAACTCGACAGCGACAGCGAGAGTCTCCTCACATCGCTGCAGAGGCGTATCGACGACTGGGCCAATGCCCCAGGAGGCGTGCATGTACGGCCCGAGTACTTTGTTTTACGGGATGAGAATTCCACGCTTCCAACCACACTTCCAGCCAGGCTTCCAGCCATGCCATCTCTGTCAGAGACCCAGGAGGAAGATTCACAAGTGCTGAATCTTCCACCCTCCCCGGACTGTTCTCAGTCTGAGTACTCACAGCTCCAGGACTCGCAACTTCCCTTCGACCAAGGAGTTCCAGCCTCCCCACCCCCATCACCGCGTGAGGACGTGCAGATTCCATCCGGGGAATCAGACGCTTACACCGGCGCTGATGAATACGACGGGTGGATCCGCTTCGGCTTCATCAAAGCGGTGAAAACTGTGGTGCACCATCTTTTGAGCACCGCCATCGAAAAGTACATGCGTGGAAAGTGCTACGGATGCATCAATGATCGTCCGAGTCAGAGAGACCATGAATGTTTGGAGCAGCTTGAGGACCGGTTCTTTGAAAGTAATTACTACGGTGTAATGCGAATGCTTTATAACGAGCGTTTCATCGATGCCGTTCAACGGTTTTTAGCCGCTCGCAACATCCATCAAGACAACGACACAGTCAATGCCGTCGCACAGGCCTATCTGTACGAATTGACGCTATCCAAGCGGGTGCATGACCACATCAGCGAGGTGTATAATCAGCTGGTTCAAGAAAACTATGACTTAAAAGATCAACTTGAAACCATCACGCAGTACTGGCAGGGGTCTTGAAACCAAAGCATGCATGTTTTGTCATATCTTTCTGTTATATATATATATTATATGAGTGTTTTCTACAATGAGTCTGTGATATATGAAATGATTGTTTTCTACAACTAGATTGTGATATATGAAATGAGTGTTTCTTTTACATTGAGTTTGTGATATATTAAACTAGTATTTTCCGCAATTAGTTTATGACATTGTATTAAAAGAATGTCTTTCTTTTTATCTAACCAATGAGTGTTTTTTTTTTACATTGAGTTTGTGATATATTAAAGTAGTATTTTCTGCAATTAGTTTGTGACATCGTAACAAAATTAATCTCTTTCTCTAAATATGAAATGAACTTTCTCTACAATTAGTTTGTGATATAATAAATGCATATTAATAATAAAATATATAAAAACCCAAATACAGACCTCTTTTCCTTCATTCAGCATCACTACGTGCATGGGAAGGTATGGCTGAAGAAAAGTTAATGAAGCGGGTATATTACACGCCTTCGCACCCCGGCTCTTTCGGCGGGGTAGATAGACTACAGAGAGCTTTGGAAAGTGAAACCGGAGAGAAGGTACCGTTTGAAAAGGTCCGAGACTTTTTATCGGAACAAGATGCTTATTCTTTGCATAAACCCGCAAGAATAAGATTTCCTAGAAATAGAGTGTTTGTCACCGGGCCTCTGAAACAGTTCCAAGCCGATCTTTGTGATATGCAGAGCTTGTCCGAAGAAAACGACGGTTACAATTATTTATTAACCGTTATCGACGTATTTTCCAAAAGAGCCTATGCCAGGGCTTTAAAAAGGAAAACAGCCTCTGACGTCGTAAAAGCTTTTGAATCCGTTTTAAAAGAGAGTCAGATTCCAAAGAAACTGCAAACTGATGACGGAAAAGAATTTTTCAACAAATCATTCAAAGCGCTGATGGATAAAAACGGTATTAAACATTTTTCCACGGCTAGTGAAATAAAAGCGTCGGTGGTTGAGAGGTTTAACCGTACGTTAAAATCAAGAATGTGGAGATATTTTACCGCAAACAACACTCTCCGATATCTAAACGTGCTTCAGGATCTGATCAAAAGCTACAACCACGGTTATCATTCAAGTATTAAAATGGCACCTATCCAAGTCACCGCTAGTAACGCTTTTCAAGTGTTTCAAAATCTGTACGGGACCAATCCCCAACGCACTACAAAAGTCAAGACCGCATTTAAACCAGGTGACCATGTCAGAATCTCCAAGCTGCGTGGCGTGTTTGACAAGAAATATGAACAGAGTTTTACGGACGAAATCTTTACAGTTACAGAAGTGATACAACGATCTCCACCCGTCTTCAAACTGAAAGATTTAGACGGGGAGCCCGTCCAAGGCTCTTTTTACGCAGAAGAGCTTCAAAAGGTGAAAATATCAAAAAACAAAATGTATCAAGTGGGTGACATATTAGACAAACGCACCGTGCGGGGGGTCAAACAGGTCTTAGTACGTTGGAAAAACTGGCCGGAGAAATTCAACAGCTGGGTGAGAGCCGACGACCTGCGAGACGTATAAAAGAAGACGCTGCTCTCTGACGGTTGACAGTGCAACATGGACCACTTAACTCAGGACGAAGGATTTTACCTGACGCTACCCTCCAACGCTAGCCTGGATGTCTTTAAGGATAATAACATATCGAGTTTCCGCGTGGATTTAGCCGAGCATATCAATTTACAAGGAGAATGGCAAGTGGCCTTGACGGAGGTTTCTTATCCACACACATGGCATAACGTTCCTTCAGAAAATGCTTTTTTCGAATGGCGGAAAGCGAGCGAGGAACAAGTCCATCGCATACAGATTGGAAACGGATACTACAGTAATATGAATCAGCTTATCAAAGAGATCGAAGCCCATCTGAGAAAGATAGATTCAGATGTTTATTTCAAGGTTAACAAACTCGCAAACATACTCACCTACCAGGCCGGCGCTCAGTACCATCTACGTTTTCACGCTCCACTGGCCTACATGCTCGGCGCGGAACCCGGAGAATGGATCAAATTCGACCACTGGCACGCCCCTCACCCTATAGATTATAAAGCGGGTTTCTACCACCTCTATTTTTACAGCGACGTTGTTGCGCCGCAGATAGTGGGGGATGCATACGCGCCCCTCTTGCGAACAGTTCAGGTCCAGGGCGTTTTTGGAGATATTATCACGCAGACCTTTCATAACCCTTACTATCTCCCCGTTGCCAAGAAACATATTGAAAATATACAAGTTGAAATTAAAACGGATCAAAACACCCCGGTGAAATTTACATACGGAAAGTGCATCATGAAACTACATTTCAGACCCGTTGGTTCACGCAGAGCGTTCAGGTGAAACGGCTCATGCTTATAAAAACACACGATTGTGGCCAGAATCATTCATAGCTGTGCAACCAGTCACAACGACAACGTTGCAGCGTTCTAAAAACGTGAGGAAGAAGCGACGACAATCGTGAAAACATGGTTTTCTTGAGAGAGGATCCGCACCGTTTTATCCCTTACTACCAGAACCAGGTAGGGGGAGAATTACCCGGCTTCTATGGCGCCCCTGTTATGTACGGCCGTGGGATAGGATCCATATTTTCAAAATTATTTCGTTTCGTATCACCCTTATTTAAATCCGGCTTCGCTATTGCTAAACCGCATCTGAAAAAGGCTGCCACAAACATCGCCTCGGACGTCATAGGTAAAGCTATGACGAAAATAAGCGGCTCGCACGAGGGTGTGAATAACCAAGAGGGGTCGGGTGTTATGGTTTTGTCAAGAAGAGCTAAAAAGAGACCTCCGGGGCAACGTGTTGGTCGTTCACAAATAGTTCTGCAGCGCAAAAAGAAGAAATCAGTCAGCAGGAGCAAAGCAAGAGGGAGGAGGTCCGTTGCGAGCAAGGATATATTTAGCTGAATTATTATTTTTCAATAACAATAAAACATGGCTCTTTTACACCGGAAATCATCAGAATGTACGCTGGCGGAACTGGACTTGTTTTCCGCCCCCATGACACAACTTTCTATCGAAGATAAGCTCTACACAGAAATATTACCCGTGTCAGCGATTACAGACACCGGGCCTCTCGAGTTCTTTATCCCCGGAGATGGAGAGAAATACTTGGATTTGAACGATACGTTACTTCATGTCCGTTTAAAGATCACCAACGCAGATGGAAGCGACCTGGCTAACGACGCCGCTGTCGGGTTGATAAATTACCCGTTGAATACAATGTTTAGTCAATGCGACGTTATTCTGGGGGACAGGTTAATTTCACAGAGTAGCGCAACTCACCCGTACAGAGCAATGATTGAAACTCTGCTCAACTATTCAGAAGACACGTTAAAGAGCCAATTTAGCGCGGGCCTCTTTTACAAAGACACAGCGGGAGCTATCGACTCTATTGTTACCACCGACGGTCCAAATTCGGGGATGAACAAGAGAGCCGCTTTCACCGCTAATTCCAGAGAGTTACACCTGATGGGGCCTCTTCACGCAGATATTTTCTTCTGCGAAAGACTCCTCTTGAATTCTGTCGATATGAGGGTTAAACTAACCAGAGCCAGCGACGCCTTCTCTCTCATGGGACCGCGTGATTCAACCTTCCGACTGAAAATTCTGGGGGCTTCGCTATTTATGAAAAAAGTTTCAGTCTCCCCGGCTATCCGACTAGGGCATGCCTCAGCATTAATGAGAGGAAACGCCCTCTATCCTCTTTCGCGCGTGAATGTGAAAACCTACTCTGTCCCTGAAAATTCCAGGATATGTACTCAGGAGAATCTCTTTTGGGAACGATGCCGAAATATGTCGTTTTAGGTATGGTCAACCACGAGGCATTCACTGGAAGGAGAAGCATGTCGCCTTTCAACTTTAAGCATATGGATGTGGAATATTTAGCGCTCTGCAAAGACGGCAGACAGGTCCCCGCCAAAGCGTTTCAACCCCAATTCAACAACGGTATTTCAGTCAGGGAATATTACAACATGTTCACCTCTACAGGTCGTCATTTAAAAGACCTTCCTTTAAGCATCGCTCGTGAGGAATTTAACGAGGGTTATTCCCTGTTTGTCTTTAATCTCAATCCGAGCGAGGACGCAGACGCTCTGTCACCGGTGTGCAACGGCAATTTGAGACTGGAAATGAGATTCAGAGTTCCGCTGCCTCACACGACCACCCTGATTGTGTACGCGTGTTACGACTCAATTTTGGAAATCGATTCAAAAAGGCAGGTTCTGGTGGATTTTTATTAAAACATGAATAACCACGAGATCGAGAGTCTGATGCATCACCTGTTGGGGGACCTATTTTGCGGCGTTTGGGCTTGTGATCAGCTTCCATTACTCAAACGCACGTACAGTGGCCCGGCCTATTTTATCGTCAACACTCATCCTTCACACATGCCTGGTGAACACTGGCTAGCTCTGACTTTGGAAGAGAATGATAGAGCCACCTTTTTCGACTCTTACGGATTTCCTCCGGATTTCGAATTTTATCCCTCGAGCATAGTGACATTTTTGAAAGAGAGATCCTCGAAAATATTGTATCATAATCGTCAACTTCAAGACACTCTATCAGTCGTGTGCGGTCATCATTGTGTTTATTATCTTTGTCATAAAGCCTGCGGGCTATCGATGCATGACATATTGGCTACCTATGATGACAGTGTTTATAAAAATGATGTCATGGTATTTGATTTTGTGAAAAAATATCAGCGTTGTGTAAAAAATAGGGCCTCGTGCTCGTTTAATCACGGAACGTGTTCTTTACAAATGTTTAAAGATTGTTACAAGTTGTAACTTGTCTAGAAGAAAAACACTGTATACACGAATAATTTGAAACAATAAAAGTATCTTTATTACAAATTTATTTCTCCAGTTTTTTTTTCATACAGAGTTTTAAGGAGAAAATTTCAACCATGCAGGGTTCTTGACTCTTTTGCTCTTGACTCGTTCGTTGTAGGGGGTTGCATGCTCAAAGTCTATTCCGGAGAATTTAGGGGACAACACAATTTTTCCTTTTCGTTTTGCAAAAGGTTTAGCTCCGTTCTTCTCCGATACGTCCGTTTCTGCCATGCCTCTGTATTGGTCACGAGCTTGCGGATTGCTGACTGAGGACACAGGGATGTTTAGCTCCTTCAGGGCGGTCATGAACGGGGTCCAACCTACAGGTTCCTGGGTCTGTGTTTTCCGCTTAAATGGGAGCAGAAGGTTTTTCAGCAAATCGACCAGATGTGAGCCTCCCATCACACGATCCCGATAAACAAATTCCCCTTTCGAAGTCCAACTCGTACCATGTAGGGACAACTTTTTCAATATGTATTCAGCATTTTTGCGATCTCTGTTTGGTAGAGCTTTTAGAACTTCGCTAGCGGTTTCATCCAATTCCATAGGAGAGGGTGTAGAAGCAGTAGAATCAGAGCCAGAGTCCGCCTCACCGTCATTATTGTCCGGGGTAGGGTTACGCTGCAAAGTTAAAGTCACTCTGGGTTCCTCCAGTTGACTTTGTTTCATCAGAGTCAGATATCTCTGAAGAAGAGCGTTGTACCTTTTAATTTTTTCATAAGAACTTAGTCCCGGTTCATTCAGTATCTCTCTCATTTTAGAATCCAAATCCTCTTCAGCCGTCTGCCTGATAGAAGGCTCTGACGGAGTCAAACGTTTGAACTGATGCGGAGAGACGAGATACATCTTTTGCGCCGTCCTAAGAGACATTTTCTCATCTCCTGATGAGACCTCCCACCAGCTCTCCGATTAAAGGGGCCACAACGCTTAGCAGGGGTAAAATAAACCCACCTGTTTGATTTTTCAGAGCCAGCTGCTTGCGTTTTAAACCCGTTCTTTTATCAGCCAACAGTCTGATGATCTTTTTCTGCTTTTGTAGTTTTTTATGTTGAGCGGGAGATACTTTAACGTTACCTTTTAAGATGTTCAGAGCTATTTCACACAAGGCTTTGAGAAAATCCGGCGAGCAGTGAGCGAGAATGTCTTTCCGTTTCTGTGGGGTGGCATGATACAGAGCCCTAAAAAGAGGTATGTTCCTTTTTATGCGAGCTGACATGGTAAATTAATTTACTTGGGTACATACACAGCCGGCCACTGACCAGGGAGCATCCCCGTTCTCAGTCTGAAACGATCTGGGCAAGTGGGAGTCAGATCGACGATTAAATACCCGTGAGGTTCTCTGGTGGCGTCTTGAAAACTCTCCATAAAGAACGTTTTCTCTGACGGGAACATCTGACGGGCTAATATATTCAGCTGCAGTTTATCTCTGGGGTTCTTAAACAACACCATATAATTAGTATTTAAACTGATGGTGCGGCTGTACTTGCCTTGATGAAACACATTCTGAGTCAGCATCATCACGCTCATATTTCTGTGATGTCTGTATTGCGTAAAAATCTTGACCACTTCTGGATGCTCCGAAGCCTGGAAAATTACATCGTCCAATATAACCAGATGATTCTGATCAGGAGGAAACAGATTTTCATCATCAAAAGAATCAGGTAGTCCTTCGATGAATTTAATCTTTTTATTCATTCTCTGCAATTCAGCGTACATGGGTTGAAGAGATGTATAAATCCATACAATATTTACAGGTACAACATCCATAACATGGTTACAATTCTGCAAAACACGTTTAACAAAAAAAGATTTTCCACACCCGCTCGGACCCACTATCAGACATGAAAAAGGGGTTTTGAATCTAGGGTCAAATTCAATCTCCTGTGTTTCACCGGAGAGCGACATTGTTCTCGGTTAACCTTTTTAGTAACCAAAAGGGAGAGTTGTTCCGTCAGGAAAAAGCCTTCTCTTGTCATACACCAAGCGGAACTTTTTCTGAAATGTGGTATTTTTAAGTTGGAAGTTTCTTTTATCCCTCCTGATGGTATGCTGCGGAGCTTCTAACACACCCCCTGTAGACCCCTGCAGATAACTTTCTACCAACTCTTTCACACTGTCAAAATTCACCCTCTCACTGCATTCCTGAGTTTGAGTGATGCCTTTACAACGCATCACAACTTTTTTCTGGTTTCTTGTCTGGTAAGCGTAGCTTTTGGGGCCTGTTGAAACAAATTGCTGTATGGTATCACCTCCCAGCTCATCCGTTAAATCCCCCAAATAATTTCCCAGCTCGAGGGAGGTCTGACCCGGTTTAACCACGTAGATCAGGCTGTCTGTGTCAATGTACAAAACGCGCTCCTGAAGCGGTTCAAGACAGGTGAATAGTTTCAACCGTGCGTGTGCCGTGGTGAATGCCGCGATAAACACATTATTCACCTTGTTGGGGGGAGAGATGCATCGCTTGTTGTATTTCCACTGAATCATACACATGTCATCGTTCAGAAAGTGAAAGTAGCTCACCGTGTATTTACCTGAAAACAGGAAGTTAAAAAACTCAGCTGAGTCTGTCACAATGGTAGTTTGAGCCAGATCATTTCTCTGCGCAAATTTTCCCCAAAAACTGTTCAAACACAGTTTAGCCACTTGCCTTTTAGCAGGATTGACCTCAATCTTCTCCACATCCAGCTGGATGCCTTGGTTCAGTTTGTAGTCTGCCACATACTTTAACCTGCTCTCCTCATCCGTCGCTTCAGCGGGAAAACCTGAAGCTTCCTGCTTACCCTTGAGAAAAGTGTCGATATACGGTTTAAAGATTGAACTGCTCTGGTTCTCAAAATGCCAAACCTCACTGATTTCAGCGACGGTGTAACCGAGTTCGAGAGCTTTGTTGAATTCGAGGGTTACCCATACCCCCGTCAACGCTCTCTCTCGGTCAGTGTGGTTGCATGGGCCTGCCTGGTAGTTCATTTCGGCGCAAGCACGGCAGAGAGTAAACACGAGTTTACCGGTAGATGTCTTGTACGGCAAAACGGGAAAAAACAGACCGCGGGGTGGAAACACAGTCGCCCTGATGAACCCGAAATAGCTACGCGGATCGTCAAAATCTTTGTAGATGATTTTGGGGTGTCCGAGAGGATAGGGGCAGTTTGCGTTCACGTACGGGTACAATGAGGTGAAATCTACATAATGCACCGATTCCTCCTCCCCCGCCGTGTACCGGAGTCTGAGAGCACAAGTACGCCCGCCGTATAAGGCATTACGCGGGGAAAGAGGCTCCGGTGCGTTGAAAGACTGTAGAAACCTTTTGAGACCCGGGTGTGAGTCCTTCATTAGGATCCAGTCGTGTTCCCATATAACTTCTAATTGCACGCCGTAAACCGATTGCAATAACCTCGCTCTCTCCATGGTAGCAGAGTGGAATGTTTCAAAGCAAACCCTCCTGAGAGGACAGATCTGGTCGGGTGGAAAGCAAGTGGGACAACCATGAAAAAAACACCCGTTGAACTCAAACGCAATTTTCACCCCTCGAACCTCCGCGTATCCATCGATGTGATAAGGGCCGATTTTCTTTTCACCTTTATTGAGCGCATGCTGAATGAAAATGCCTCGTTCCTGAGCTACCCATTCTAACCACTGAATAGACGCGTTCGAAAATGTTTTACATTGTCGTCGGTAATCCACCGGGGAGGGGATCGCGAGAGTGTTAGGAGGGAGGAAATTGGATGTGAAAACTTTCATACAAGCTGACGCAATGGTGATCGACTTTAAAGGATCCACGGTTGTCTCTTTAAAGAACTCTTCTCTGAATTTCACACAAGCCTTGAAAAGAATCTCCACATCATTTTGACAATAATAAAGAGCTTCTTTCTGAAAGTCAAAGGGGTGTTTACAAGCCTCGTTGTACCAAATGTAAAACCGATCCTGTTCGGCAGGGTTCATGCGATCTACCCCGTAGAAGCAGGGGGGAGGAAGCGGACCCACGTAGTTTAAAGTCTTCTCAGAGGAGAACAAGTGAGGGAAAAACCCTTTACAGTGCTCGTTAAATCCCAATGCTTTTGGCATTTGGCTGAGTTTCATCGTAAGGAATGAAAGGCTGTCGGTGAATTTCAGAGCGTAATCAGGCTCGGTAAAACAGAGAACTTTACTTCCCTGTGTTATTAAATGTGGTTTAATGCCCAATTCAACCATTACACTCAGAACCAAGTAAGAGTCAAACCCACGACTGTTGTGAGCTAGGAAAGTGAAACCTCTGTAACGAGGATTTCTGAAATGGAGCAGAAAATCCCTGACGCAGTTCAGGCCGTAAGAGTACCAAACTTCCCCCGCCAAAGTTTTTGTGTAGACAAGGAATGGGATGTGTCTCCCAGTTTGATCTGTAAAAGTTTCAAAATCGTAAAAAAACAGTTTATTTCCGAGTTCAGGGTCTGTCAGTGTGGGTTGAATGTAACACTGGTGCTCGTTTAACGTTACATCAACACCGCTAGGGACTTTCTGACGACAGATCGTGCATTTTATTGAACACTCGTGAGGTTTGCTCTCTTTGCCGGCTGACAAATCATATAGCCTTTTACAAACAGGACAGTATTTAGTCGTTTCGCAGTTACTCACATGCTTCCCGAGGTTAGGTCTCAGTGTGGGTTGTTTGTGCTTATCAAGGCAGAATGAATTACGACAGATTCGGTTACAATCTGCGCATTGTACAGAGTTGTACCGTTGGAGAGTACATTTTGGATCGAGACAAACTGAACAACGACCCTCGCAGTTATGTCTGTTGATGTTTAGGAAGCCACTAAAGCAATAGCTGCAAATGTACTTAGAACCTGTGAATGCTGTGAGACTTTTTATTCCATAGTAATGATTTTTGAACAGAAGCAGAAAAAGCGGATTTGAACGATCGGGAAAGTCAGTCTGGAATTTACGAAGCATTGCATCCTTACCGTCTTTATAGAAAACCACAATTTTCCTGTTGACAATCTTTTCAAATTTCTGCACATCGCTGAAAGTGACGGGGGTTTGCTCTGTGAGGCCCGCTGTGCGTTGCCAAAGTACAGCTTGCTGCACGGCTTGGGCGTCTGTAAAAGCAGGGTTACATAGATGGGCAAGACTGATTGAAAAACAGAGCTGATCAGAACGATTGGCGACGATATACAAATGTTGACGTTTTTTACGAATCAGTTCACAGTCCAATGTTTTTTCGGCTTTACGTTTGACACCTCCATGAGGGTTTCTTACAACCTGAACAATCATTTCTAAGTTGTTTGGATCCGGCAATTCCGCGTTTGACTGCGTTAGCTCCTCTAAAAATTCCAGAAATGCAGGCAGAATTGAATCACGTTCATCATTTACTTGAACGACGGCGTGATGAGAAAATCCTTCTCCGCTCAATTCTAGTTGGATAATATCGCTACGAGAGGCAAGGCGAGCAGCTGACTCTGCGAGCTCTGTGAGAATGTGATACACTTGTGTGTAAAATTCAGCGGGGTTGGGAGCGTCGCCGGCTCGCGAGGCAATGACGTTGAAAGGACGTCTTATTTCTGTAACATTGAAACCTTCTCGCTCTCTCTGAGTTTGTTGGGTATGTTCAGAGCTGTTTACAGCTCGCTCTCCATGACTAGTGCACGGTTGATCTGCTCGATCGAGTGTGGGGAGGTTGGGTGCAATGAGGCTTGGCTGATGAGGCTGGTTGGATGAGGGATTTTGCGAAGCATGATTCAAAGAACCTGAGGGAATATGTTCAACGTTTTCTACAAGACTACCCCCATGTTGCTCATACTGAAGGTTTGTAGGATTAGGGCTAAATGTTTGAGAGAGAGAAACGTTTAATTGATGAATCGCTTGTTCTAACCTGGACGGTGAATGTGGAGCTACATTGAAAGAACCAGGCACATGCTGAACAGGAAGATTTTGAAGGTCATTAACCATTTGTGTGATTTCGTGTAAAGCGTTTGTAACTTGCTGTTGAAACTCTAAGGAATTATTTTCAAGCGAGTATGGTTGAGAGAAAGAATCATTTAATCGTTCGATGGCTCGTTCTACAGATAGTAAACGTTCAAGATCCAAATCTGGACCCTGAGTTCTGAGGGGGGAATTTGGGGTTAGATTGAGAAATTCGGTTGCAGGGTATACAGGGAAATTACGGAGTTCATTCACAGCTTCAACAATTTCATTCAATGCATTTCTCAGTTGCTGGCTACCCATTTTAACAGAGGTCACAATTTAAAAGGTTAACTCTACTGTAGCGTTGAGATCTTGGCGATTTCGTCCATCAGACACTTGCAGCTTCTCAGAAGCTCCTCAGCTCTCCGACTGTAGTAGGTTCCTCTGCGGCCGCAGTATGGAATTTTCTGAATACTCTCCACCGTTTCTGTAATATGAGAAAATAATTATAATTAGGAGAGAATACAACATTGATTTATTATACGAGAAACCAAATTGTAGAAAAATAATAATTATAATAATGATAATAATATTAATAATAATAAGTGATAATAAAAAAAGAAAACAGTCATTGATTTATTTCGTCATACACTAACTGTACATACAGGTTTTTAATAAAGAAGGAGGCTGGGTTTTTTTTTAATTCATTTTATTAAAGGAAACATAGTTCTTTGAAAGCTTTGGGATTCAGATTTACCTGTGATAATCTTCCGGGCTTTAATTATTCTGGATAAGTTTTTGTTGATGGCTTCTTGAAACCTCAGGGTGGTAGAATGTAGCTTCACCAAACTGGATAGTTGCCTCTTACGTTTTAAAGAGGGTGTTCCCCTTCTGGCAGTTGGGGCTGCAAAAATAAAAAAATTAAAATAAAAAATAAATAAAAAATAATAATATATATATAAATAAGTAAATACAATTAAATAAATGAGTAAAAACCAGCATATAGGTGAAAAGTGAAGAGAGGCCGAGGAGCAGAGGTGTGATTCGAACACACACACACACTCTCACACACACACTTTAAGACTTTAAATAAAGAAAAAATGAATTAATTATTAAATAAAGAAAAAAAACCTGTATTACTAACCCTGTGAAGAGGTTGCTGGCAGATCAGTTTGAGGTGCGTTCGCGGGTTGTATCTCTGCACCTTCAGCAGCGAAAGGGCCTGCTTCTGTTAAGAAAGAAAGACGGAGCTTTTTAATGGAGCGAATTACACGCATACAATGATTGCAGCAGAAATAAACACACACACACACACACACACACACACACACACACACACACACACACAATGAGAACATGAAACTGGGCTAATTCAGAAAAATAAAATCGATATATAGTTTCAGAGTTATAAAGAATGGTAAACTTACGAGGCGTTGGGTTTACTGGTGGAATCGTTCCTTGTGGTACAACCGTTTGGACCCTGTTGTTTTGCGAGGTGGGCAGTTTTGTTTTTTTATACTGAGAAGGGGTGTGGTTAACGTTGAAGGGGGGAGGTATCGGCTGTTGTGTGGAGGGCGGGTCTAAAAAGCTACCACTTTCTTGATCCTCAAAACATCTCTCCAGTCGCAACAGTTGCAGAACAGCGTTGACATCCGGTCTGCTATCATCTTGTCACACCATGCGTTAAGCAGAAAAATAACCGGAGTTGTTTTATCTTGAGCCTGTCTCGGAGTTGCGCGGAAGAAACCATCGACCGGTAAGCCCCGTTTTTGATTGTCATGTTGGTGAGAAGATCCTATTTGTTGAATCTGTGTCAGTTTCGAATTCCTAAAGTGGGGGAGGGGACCGGAAATGGGGGAGGGGTATGGATTCCGGAAGTGGGGGAAGGGACCGGAAATGGGGGAGGGGTATGGATTCCGGAAGTGGGGGAGGGGACCGGAAATGGGGGAGGGGTATGGATTCCGGAAGTGGGGGAGGGGACCGGAAATGGGGGAGGGGGGCCGGAAATCAAAGGGGGAGACCGGAAATCAAAGGAGACCGGAAATGATTAGGGTCATTAATCACCCGTCAATTAAAAAGTGACAGAAGGTATACCCTTATGTTTTTTAAAGACATAAAGCAATGAAGAAATCTCTACATGGTTTTGGAGTGGCACAGTCAAGGACTGGACACCAAGTGCTGTGGGATCAACTCAGAAAGGATGCTAATTCTGGAAAAAAGCACAAAAAAAACCCGCTGTGTTGCTGAATTACACCAATTCTGCAACGTAGGTCGGCATTACGCCACAGTGATGTAAAAGATTTACTGGCAGTTGCCAAATGCATGATGGTAGTTGCTACCGTAGGTGAAAGAATAAGAGATATGGAGG
Source organism: Fundulus heteroclitus (assembly GCF_011125445.2). Taxonomy (NCBI): domain Eukaryota; kingdom Metazoa; phylum Chordata; class Actinopteri; order Cyprinodontiformes; family Fundulidae; genus Fundulus; species Fundulus heteroclitus. The sequence goes on along the minus strand of NC_046381.1, from coordinate 31,003,460 downwards.
CAGTTGCTTGTAATTAGGCCCAGGTCAGTTCGGACAGCTTTATTTTCCTTCAATAAATGAAATGGTTGTTAGAAAACTACACTTGTAAAAACTCAGGTTGTTTGTTTAATGATCTGAAACGTGTGTTTGACCAAAAACAAAAGTAGACTAAACCTGTAAAGAGGCAAATAAGGTAATTCTGTTCCTCTCGCTTGTCTGTCTCTTGTTCTTTTGTCTCGTCTCCCCGTTGATTTATATCCCGACTTAGTAGTTTTTTTTAAAGTTTTCCTCACCTTTTCTTAATCTGCTCCTCCATTCATCGTCAAAGCGACTCTACCTTAGCAGCTTCAGCTTCCTCTCCTTGAACTTATTTACCAGTGCAACACCTCCGGTTGCTATAAGCAACAACACCCCATCCCCCCCACCCAACCCACATTTATTTCCATATGTGGTTTCTATCTCTGCTTTTTTTTGTGTGTGCATCTTGTCATTGATTTTCCTCAACATGGAGCACGGAGCCTATCAATATTTCTAGCTGGAGAATGAAATAAATCGACAACACCCGTCCAGCAGTGGTTAAAAATGAGCGCTCTGTGGTCTTTTATTAAAAAGCCAGTAGCTAACGCTCACCCAGCCATTTTCTCGTGTTGTGCTTGAGCCCATGTTCACTAATGGCTGTCCCATGACCCACCTCAATATACTTGATCGATACGCTGCCTTGTGTGCTCAAACAGACAAGTGAAGAAAGTGCAGCAGCCATCGATGTCCAGCACAAACAGTGAGGACTTGCAGACATTTTGGTCCTGGATTATTGAGCTTGCTTCTGACACCAAAGCTCATATGAAGTATTTGTGCTGCAAAGTGTGTGTGTGTGTGTGGGGGGGGGGGGGGGGGGGGGATGCCATCAGAAACTCTGTTTCAACTTTTTCAAATATTTCCTTAAACTGATTGCTGTGCAGTGACCGATGGAGCTACTTTGGCCTCTAATCGGTCTATCCTCTCCTCCTCCAGTTATTTACAAAAAAAGAAAAGTTAAGGTTTTTGTTGACACAGTGGTTTGGGAGAAGCTGGCTTTTTCTCTCGCTCCTGGCTGTTTGATGCCATCATTTTTCTTTTTCTTTTTTTAGTTTTTTTTTTTTTTTCTGATACAGGCTGGATGCCCAATTGCACTCACAGCGTCAGAGATTTCCAGCAATCACAATCACCAAACGTGGTGTGGCGGCCCACAGAGAGCAGAAGGTACATTGTTGTGACATAAAAAAAGTAAGGTTGAGAAGTAAAGACTGTGTCACACAAAGACAAAAATGGCCTCGGCTTTGGTTTCCGTAGTACTTAGCAAAATGTCCTGATCATTTCCCCCATTTTACAGCGGCAATCTCAAGTGTTTGTAATTATCAGACAAGCCTCCTTGAACTTCCATTCATCATTTCCATTAGACTCACTATCAGCGGCTCATTACAGCTGTATTAATATCTGTTTTCCGCCTTTTCGTTATTTCTTTCCAATGTGGAGATGTTTGGCTTGGTTGCTGCATTCCCCTCAGCATTTTAAGCTTCACTGCTAGTTCACCGCTGTAGTCGTCCTATATGTTACGGAGTAAAATGTGCAAGAAAATAGGTAGCACTAAAAATGCAATGTTTTTCAGACCATTGTACAAATTAATGTGTCAGTTTTTCATGGCTGGAGAACATATGAAGATACAGATACAGTCAGATGTTTTAGGTAGTGGTGCAAATATTTTACATGTTCTTTTTTATGTGAAAGAACTTGATGTTGTTGTTGGATTTTTTTAACGTTTTCAGATGCAAAACAACACTGTCTCTGAAAAGGCTGTTTAAGATCATCAACAAGTTCAAGGTGAGGGGTACAGGAGGAACAGGCCCAAAGCATTGCATACCCTCTACGTCCTTTACAGTGCACCTGCATGCTTTTCCATATATATTCATCGCAGCAAACCCACTTGGAGTGCTTGTTGGCAAAAAAAAAAAAGCTGAAGCTCAGTTAAAGTTCCAGTAGAGATTAGCAAAAAGCCCCACATTTACAATTTGTGATGGTAGGACAGAAAAAAAAGGCTTTTTTCTCCTGCTGAATGTGCCGCCACCGTTGCCCTGTGGGTCACGTCAGTCAAACCCCCAGAGAAGTAGGAAGTCATTAATTACTGATGAGAAATTCCTAGAAACTATAAACAACCTAAAAAAGAATGCATTTAATAAATGCTTTAGGTCTTTTTAAAGAAAATGGTTTATGTGTCTGAGTGGACCATGTTCCGTGCCTCTATGGTCGAGGCGGCTGGTCGGAGCTATGGCCACAAGGTTGTCGGTGAATGCCCCGGCGGCAACCCTCGAACGGGTGGTGGAGACCGGCGGTGAGGGAAGCTGTCAAGCTGAAGATGGAGTCTATCGGGCTTTATTGGCCCGTAGGACTCCGGAAACAGCTGATATGTACCGGCAGTCAAAGCGGCAGGCGGCTCAGCTGGTCGCTGAGGCAAAAACTTGGGTGTGGGAAGAGTTCGGAGAGGCCATGGAGAAAGACTTCCCTACAGCTTTGAGGTAATTCTGGTCCACTATCCGGTGTCTCAGGAGGGGGAAGCAGTGCAGTACCAACACTGTTTATAGTGGGTGTGGCGTTCTGCTGACCTCGACTCGGGACGTCGTGTGTTGGTGGGCAGAATACTTCGAAGACCTCCATAATCCCACCAACATGTCTTCCATTGAGAAAGCAGAGCCTGGGGACTCTGGGTCGGGTTCTCCCATCTCTGGTGCTGAGGTCACCGAGGTGGTTAAAAAGCTCCTCGGTGGCAAGGCCCCAGGGGGGGGATGAGATTCGCCCTGAGTACCTTAAGGCTCTGGATGTTGTGGGGGTGTGTTGGTTAACGCGGCTCTGCAGCATTGCATGGACATCGGGGTCAGTTCCCCTGGAATGGCAGACTGGGGTGGTGGTCCCCCTATTTAAAAAGGGAGACCGTAGGGTATGTATGTTCCAACTATAGAGGAATCACACTCTTAAGCCTCCTTGGTAAGGTCTATTCCGGGGTTCTGGAAAGGAGGGTCTGTCGGATAGGCGAACGTCGGATTCAGGAAGAGCAGTGTGGTTTTCATCCTGGCCGTGGAACACTGGATCAGCTCAGCAGGATATTGGAGGGGGCATGGGAGTTTGCCCAACCAGTCTACATGTGTTTTGTGAATCTGGAGAAGGTATTCAACCGTGTCCCTCATGGGGTCCTGTGGGGGGTACTCCGGAAGTATGGAGTACCGGACCCTTTAAAAAGGGCTGTCAGGTCTCTGTACGACCGGTGTCAGAGTCTGGTCTGCATTGCCGGCAGTAAGTCGGACTCATTTACAGAGAGAGTTGGAATCCGCCAAGGTTGCCCTTTGTCACTGATTCTGTTCATAACTTTTATGGACAGAATTTCTAGGCGCAGCCAAGGTGTTGAGGGGATCCGTTTTGATGGCCTTAGGATCGCATCTCTGCTATTCGCGGATGACGTGGTTCTATTGGCTTCATCAGGGCGCGATCTAAAGCTCTCGCCAGAGCGGTTCGCAGCCGAATGCGAAGCGGCCGGGGTGAGGATCAGTGCCTCCAAATCCAAGACCATGGTCTTGAACTGGAAAAGGGTTCAAGACCTTCTCCGGGTTGGGGAGGATGTGTTCCGGGTCGGGGAGGATGTGCTACCCCTAGTGGAGGAGTTTTAAGTATCTTCGGGTCTTGTTCACGAATGAGGGGAAGATGGAGCGGGAGATCGACAGGCGGATTGGTGCAGCGTCTGCTGTGAAGCGGGCGCTGTACCGGTCCATTGTGGTGAAGAGAGAGCTGAGCCAAAAGGCGAAGCTCTCGATTTACCGGTCGATCTACGTTCCTACCCTCATCTATGGTCATGAGCTTTCCCAGATACACGGTGGCTCGGGCATCTGGTCTCCCGGCTGGCCTGGGAACGCCTTGGGATTCCCCCGAAGGAGCTGGCACAGGTGGCTGGGGAAAGGGACGTCTGGGCCTCCCTACTGAAGCTGCTACCCCCGCGACCCGACCCCGGATAAGCGGAAGAAGATGGATAGATGGATGGATGGATGGATGGATGGATGGATGGATGGATGGATGGATGGATGGATGGATGGATGGGTGTGTGGGTGGGTTTATGTGTCAATAATTGTGGCACGTGTAAAAGCATTAAACATAAATATTCCATAACATGAACTATTTACATCACTCAATAAATGTACTCATATTAAAGTTTGGATTTTTTTTAGGTTTTTCAGTGTGAGATCATGCTACTGCAATAAAAGCGTATATTGTTATGAGCTTTTACTCATCTTCACCAGGGGTGCCAATAAATGTGGCCAGCTCTGTTCAAGGGTGGACCAAAGAAAACAGTTGCAGTTTTTTTTTTCAGTATATTCTCCCTCAGGCTATTTGGGAAATCAGGAAAATCAGTTTTATAAAGAAGAAAATTGGAGTGCAACCATATTTCCCGTATTCTGCCAATGGTTAGACACATCGATACAAATTATGTGTTACGGGTTGCCTCCCACTCAAAGGAGTGGGTTTGCCGCCAATTCTGTTCAACATGACTGTCATGAATAAAGTTTGGGATCTTCCATCAACTTCTTCCAGTAATCCAGGAGCAGCATGGTCATGATCAGTGTACTTGCACCAGTTGGGGCACCATGTTATAAAACACAAGTCAAAATAAAGTATTTCATAATTGCCATAAGAATTTCACACCTTTGGTTGGAAGATTTTCCTAATGTTAACCTCCATCAAAACATGCGGCATTTTTTCCAAAAGCCGGCTGAGAAACGAAAAACAACAAAATACAATCAACTTCAAACACAGATAAGAATGAGGCAGTCAGGCGGGATTTAGCATAGAAATTGACAATCAGCAAGCAACTGAGAATTACTCAAATTTTAAAGAAAAATAACGACTGTAAATATTGACTCTTGCACTAAGTTTGATAAATTTGTCAAAAAGCCTTAGAAGAACATGAAATGTTTTCATTTAATCATCAATGTGCTGCTGAAACAAAACATAAATGCTAAATATATCATTTGATTTTACTGCTATACGTTTTAGCCTCCACTGCTCAATTCGGAGTGCTTTGTAGAAACTTGATGAATTTGATGGGCACTATATTACTCAAAACTCTTTATTTTAGGTAGGGTTTAAAATCTGCGTATATATTTTTCAGACAAAAAAAACCCAGAATGAATAACTGATGTGGAATTGCTTGTCTGCATTTGTGTTTCTGCTGTTGTGTATCCAAAAAAAAACATACAAGAAATACAGAGAAATTGGGTCTGTTTGGACAAGCCTGAATAAATGAGTAAGGTGGATGACACATCTGAAAAAGGTGAGCCAAAAACCAAGAGTCAGGGTCAAATAATAAGACCCGTGTGAATATTAAGCCTCATTAAAAACGTGTGAGACTTTTTGTGTGCCCCGCCCCTTTTGGACAGATGGCCTGGTCCACGATTAGAGAGCTATTTAGCTAATTATCAGGGCGGCACCCATGTCTGCACCCCCCGATAATTGTCTAACACACACAGGGATGCACACTCTACTTTACTCTGTGTGGTTCCCTGGGGAGGAAAAGGCCAGAGCTGCAGCTTTGCCAGTTGGGAGCAGCAGGACACCATGGGGAGCCACTTCCTCACTGGAGGGAGATTAGAGGGCCCCCGGATGGATGATGATGAGAACAGGAAGTAGGAGGACAAAGACAATTTGGCTGACCTTCTGGTAAATGTACTGTTTCAGTGTTTGTGTGTTAAACAGAGCTAAGCCTATGTTTTACTCAGGCAAATTGTTCAATAGAAATGCAAAATGCCTGGCAAAGGTATTTATACCCTGTGCAACTTTTACTCTACATCTACAGACTTCCTTGTGTTTGACCTTAAGTTTTGCATTTTCCTTACAAACATAATTTGAAATGTGTGTTTAGATGCCCCTAAAAAACCTAGATAAAGTGCACTACAACCACTTGCCATTTACAATCAACTAATTATTAATGGTATCTTTTCTCAGCTTCGAGTTCTTCTAAGTAATAAGACAAGAGTGTATTTGAGGGATTCTTTCACGGAATACCCCTGATGAGGCGTAAGAGCTGGAAGGATGGTCTTGCCATGCGCAGTTATTCAAAGGTTTGAATTCAGCTGTTCTATCAAAACCTTAGAGGTTTAGAGCATAGTATTTGTGAAGAAACAGAAAATTCATATTTAAAGGAAGGGTTAGATCGCAGTATCCCAGGCTTTGACCAACTCGCTGAACACTGCTCAGTATGTCATCTGAAAATGGCACGGGACATATCTGCACACCAACCAAGATATGGGTGTCCTTCTCGACTGAAAGGATGATGACCTCAGAAGCATCAAAAGGGTTCATGGTAACTCCGGAGGAGATGCAGAGATCAACTGCTCAGGTAGGAGAATGTGCTGACAGAAAAAGCCACGCACTCCAAAAATCTAGCCTTTATGGAAGAGACTGCCAGACAATACCCGTAGATTGACATAAAGCCACAAGAACTTTGTAGGTTGCCACACATCATGAAAGAGACAGCAAACCTGTGAAAGATAGTCCTTAATGTTGGAAGGTCAGAAATCATGCGTGTGGATATAAATGAACACGGGAACACCCTGAACAACACTGTGACACATGCTGTGGGATGGCCTTTCTTCAACAGCGACAGGGAAGCTCATTGCCAAAGAGAACAACGGTTTTCCATCCATCCATTTTCTAACATCTTTCCTTTGTGGGGTCCTGAGGGGTGCTGGTGCCTATCTCAAGCCGTCAATGGGGGAGAGGCAGAGTACATCCTGAACAGGTCGCCAGTCTATCGCAGGGCAACGCAGAGACAAACAAACATTCTTGCACACACTCACACCTAAGGAGAATATAGAGTGACCAATCAACCTAACAGTAACGTTTTTTGGACTGTGGGACGAAGCCAGAGTACCCAGAGAAAAGCCACGCATGCAGGGAGAACATGCAAACTCCATGCAGAGAGTCCCAGGACAGGACTTGAACCCAGGACCTTCTTGCTGCATGGCAACAGGGCTACACACTGCTCTGCTGTGCAGCCCCAATGGTTTTCCATGAAAGTAAAAGTTGTGATGTGTCTTTCTGTTTTCATATCAACAGTTTTGAGTCTGCTGCAGGTCCAGTAATGACATGTTAGGGTATTGGAGCCTTATCTTACAGTCTCCTCTCGGGGTGAACGAGCTTAGGCAGCTATACAAACAGTTGATTTAAATGTCCTCTGCGTATAGACTATTTTCCGTCATATCAAATTGCTGATTTCAAATTCTGTCAAGGTCCCTTTAAATTCCTTACCAGACTCATAAACTTCTGCAAACTTCTTTGTGATGGCCCCAGACCGCTCTTTCGATTTCACCACTGTGTTCACTCTCGCTTCAACGGTCAGGAGCCAATCAAACTAAATGTCTGTGTGTTAAACAAGAAAAAGCTCCTTAAAGATACTGGATAGTGGTGTTCTAACCATGTGTACCTTGATGATACCATGATGTCATACGCTTGTGTAAATTTAGCCATTTCAAGTGCGAGTAACTACGCAACTGTCCTCATTTATTTCCAACCAGAAACGGCAAGTTTTACAACAATAAAAATAAAAAGTGAAAAGGTCTTGTATTTTGGTTTCTAAATTATGTTACTCAAATTTGAGGAACACGCACACTCTTGTAGGGTATCCTAATTTTTTCATGACTCCGCACAAAGGACTTGAATTATGACGAAAGGTGCTTTGTGCAAATTGTTGACTCAAGTGCTACACTTTAAGGTTTTTATTTGTAAAAGACTCTCAAAACCATGTACCATTTTCTTTCCACTTCACACAGGACAAGGCTAAATGAAAAAAAAATGTATGGAGGAGAAACACTTTTGCAAGGCAGAGTATGACGGTGGACAAGAAAGGGCATTTAAAAATGAATAAGGTGCAAAAGGGTCAAGGACAGGATTCAGTGCAGCACATCTCTGTGGCACAACACGGGAAGTGGGGATGATCCTTGAGTTTTCTATAAATGGACAGGCAATGAGAAAGTAGAATTAAATCTCTCCCATCAAAGTGACATGTCACATCCAGGAAAACCGGCAGCTGACATTTTACACGGCAGCCAACATTCAGGTCCCAGTTCATTAGGAGCCGAGGGGAGAGGCTCGGGGGGAAAACCAGCTGCATGATGGACACAGCAGCACACACGTGTACAGTCGTTGAACAGAGACATATAGTCACACCCACTTACAGATGGCTGTACTCTCTGAGGACAGCCCTAGCGGGGGGGATCCCCCCCCCCCCCACCTCCTCTCCTGCACCCCCAGACCCCAAGACCCCCAGGCAGTATCATGTGCAGTCATCTGCATCCACAACAGAGACGGAGCGAAGAGCCGTCCCGCATCCAGACGGCTCCGCGCCCCTTAATGAATGTGACATTTAGCTGATATTTATTAGCATGCCAAACACTAAGCTTCAGATTAAACAAAGCTTAGCAATTACACACCATCTATCATGCAAAGATTTACTACAAGTGACCTGCACAGTTTACTCAGGACATCCACTTAGTCTCAGCTACCTCACATCCTTCATTAAAAATGTTACACACACACACACACACACACACACACACACACACACACACACACACACACACGGAGCACTTATTTACATAGCAGTGAAGTGAAACACAGTATCTCTGCAGGGAAATTTCTCATTCCTGTTCGTCCGCTTAGGTTGAAATTGCTCTGCTGACAAGAGGCAAAATATCAATCAGAAGTAATTTCTTCCTACTGCCTCGCCTGTCAGCGCGGCAGTCCAATGTTGACCTTCTGTCATAATACATTTGTTTATCATTTACTTTCTCGCCACATCAGCCTGACAAACACGGAACGATGTTTAGGCCCCAGCGGCAGGGGGAATGTAGAGCCGTGATGTCAGGATGTTTGTCTCCCTTTCTCTGAGCTCCGCTTTTTCAGAAATTGTTTCACTTTCACACAGCTAAGCACACAAGTCACGGTGGCCGGGTGAAAGCAGGTAGAGAATGTTAACAAACTGAGGGTCCCTTACCAACCCCTGTGTTAGGGTAAGGGACCCCCCCAAAGTGGGGGTCGGGAGACGCTGCCTTTAATTGTGGAAAATTATACTTTTTTCTCGATTGTTTAGGATTTTCGTCATCAGAGAACACCAGAGAACAAATGTACTCCCCCGTGGCCTGTATTTAATCCACAATGGCCTTAATATGACTCTTTACTGTGGAAATTATGATAGTAAAGTCATAATATTAGGTGTACAAGAATGAATAACATTGGAAGAATAAAGCCGTAATATTCCGAAAGATATAATGAGAATAAAGTTGTAATACTATGAGAATAAAGTCACAGAATCGTTTGCACAATGGTTTCAAAGTCGTTATCAATCATTCATTATTTTAACACAGGGGGACGACTGTGCTTTGTTGTAAGAGTTCTGTTAAAATGAAGCCCAAAAGGCGGGCGCCAGTCTCTGGCCCTGCTATTTCGGGGGTCGCAGGCTGAAAAGTTCGGGAACCTCTGCTCTAACGAGATATCAGCAACACTTTTAGAGATGGCAGAAAGAGATCTACTGGCTGGATGAGGAGAAGCATCAGCTGTGTTTCATCCAGTCTAGCTTTAAAACAGTCTGCTAATGCTGCAACTGACGAGTTCTATGGTCTCAACTCTATCAGCGCGTAAATGTTATAATGCTGTAGAGTGCCTTGCAAAACTATTCATAATCTTGGTAAAACTGGATGGCAAGCAGCAGTTTTCAAGCCTTGCCATAGATTCAGTTGGATTTCGGTCTGGTTTCTGACTGGATGGTATTAACAAGGCTCTTTTAATGTCATTAATTTCATCACAGTCTGCTTGGATGTTGCTGTCTGTTCAACATTGTAGTCAGATGAACTTCAGCCTCGTGTGTTTTGCGGCCACTAACAGGTTTTCTTGCAGTATTGGCCTGTGTTTAGCTCCATCCGTCTTCCTGTCACCCCTGACCAGCTCACCTGGCTGTGCTGTGGGGAAAAGCAACCCCACAGCATGATGTGCCTACCACCATGTTTCACTGTGGGGATCAATATGTTCAGGGTGACACGCAATGCCAATTTTACCCCACACATACTGTATCGTTTTGCATGTAGGCCAAGAAGTACAGTTTTGGTGTAATCGGATCAGAGCTCCTTCTACTTGCTGCGTCCCATACATGGCATGTGACAGACTCCAAACATTTTGGCTTTCTTCTTACCAATCTTCCATTTCTGTACAGTATTTCCAACAGATTTGCACACTTTAGCCGTGGATCTCTGCGGCTCCTCCAGAATCACCACATGCCAATTGTCTGCTTCTCCGTTTCAGTCTCTCCCTGCCCAGCCTTTCAGATTAGATGGGAACCAATGCCTTGCTAGGTTTGCAGTTGTTCCTCATTCTCTCCTTACCCAGTTTAAAACTTCCCCCCACAACTTCATCCCTTACCCGTCTACTGTATTCCTTGGTTTTTATGATGCTGTTTGTTCACCGATGTTCTGATGTTCTGATTTCACACAGATGTACGGCAGACCTTTCAGATTACTTTCTTTCCGCTTTCTGTTTGTCACATGAAGCACCATTAAACACCAGAGAGGCTAATAATGTTGCTAATGTGTAAAATGTTCAAGGGGTCTGAAAACTTTTCAAGCCACTGTTGAACGGGGCGATTCAACGACGTGCCTAACGGAGCATAACCTTCTATGTCATCCCTTCACCGGTAACCGCTGCAGCATCGGGTTTTGCATATAAGTTGGACCAAAATGTCAAGCCGCCGTTGCTTGGGACCGTCGTTATGCTGGCTATTTTCTCTACCTGAGGTCAAGCGAATCGCACTTCATCTAATTGATTTCTCCCTCTGGGTCACTGAAGGAAGCCACGCTAAAGGCTGAATGTGAGAGCAGGTGACACAATTGACATTTGGTGTTAAAAGTCAAGCACCGGTGGCGGCGCACATTCGGCGGCGCAAAAAAAAAGTTAAATCATCCAGATCAACTCTGTGACATTCTGGCAGTTATGTGCTCTGAATGAGCAAACCCCGGCAGACAGGTTTGATCCACGCGCCGCCTCGCTTTGGGTAAATGCTGAGAGACCGATCGGATGCAGACTTGCAGACAATAGCCAAACCCTCTCCTGTGACACATTTGTTTCCTCCAAACACGCCTGAGCCCACTTGCTTGTCTCCGGTTACGGGGGGGGGGCATCCCTCAGGTGTTTGTGGGAGGGGCTGTGATTGCATCCCCCTTACAAAAGAGCTGAGGGCCCATCTGTGGGCTTCCTCCTGAGCCTCTAGAGAGGGCCACAAAGGCTTCTAATTATCCCTGACCTTCTGGCTCCCCCTCTCACTGCCTACCAATAAGGGCCCCTGTTGCTTTCTCTGGCCCCTCCTTCCCCTCTCCCCGTGCAGTCTCTCCTCACTCTGCGTGTGCCCCCTCGCACGTTCAGAATAACCCTCTGCTTGGCTTCAGCCTCTAATTGCCGCCATTTCAGAGGCAAAGACAGTGTTCGGTGCGAGGCAACCCTGAAGGTCAGTCAAGGAGAGGGGCTCCGGGTAACACCTGCGTGTCTGTCTGGGCTGGGTGGCTGTTTTAAATCGCGTCGCTTTGACAAGCATGATGCTTTATTTCAAGGTGATCCGTTTGCAGGAAAGAAAAGGCGACACAACCGGTCATTAAAGAAAAAGACAGACAGGCAGGGCAGGGATGATGACGGGCCTAGAAATAATGCTTTTTTTCCCTCTTTAAACAACGAACAGGAAAACAAGTCCGAAGGTAACCTTGATGTGTTGTCTGGGTAAAGCTTTTGAATGGACCGGATGGAGCTGTGTGTAGGGGTGGCTATACGGAGAACTGTATGCAGCTCACATCACTGAAAGTGAGAATAAATAATCACATTTGGTCATCAGTGATCCTTGATGACAGTCGCTCCAGGCGTTTGTCCTTTCTCTTCTAATTTGTCATATTTTTTGTTCAACCTGCAGAATATTTGAAAGGCGAAGAGCTTTCTAAATTCTGAAGATTTCTGTTTTTGAATGAATGAAATTCTCTCTTGTGCTTAACACCCACGCCGGCCTCCCTCCCTCCCAGCTGTCGTCTTTATGGATGCATTAAAATCAGCTAATGCTGAGTTTGAGAAAGCATTCTTTTCCTTTTGAATTGTTTCTTGTGCGACGGCTATACATCGCTTCAACATGCGTTTATGAACGGTCGGAACAATACAGATATGCATCTTTTCAGCCCAGATTCTTTCCTTATGAATACCAGTGTGTCAGAAAATCTGAAGGCGTAAAGGCATGCTTTTAAGATTTGCACACGGGTTAACGCCTGACCCTATGCGCCCTTTGGCATTTGCGCAAAAATGTATTGAATTATTTTAGAATGAATGGGGAGCCCCTACTCACCCAGTCTCCTATTTAATCACTCTGCAAAAAAAGATAAAAAAAAGGGTTTAGATCTTAGGAATTATAAAAGTTAAAAGTTTATCATGCCAAACACCACAAATGTTGTGATTCCCAAATCTTTTTTCTGCCAACACCACAAATTCTAGCCTTAAGGACACCAGCTATGGGCAAGTGAGCAAGCTTTACCATCAGGTCTGCTACGTAGCACATCAGCAACCAACAGAATGTTTTTATAGAGAATTTAGTATTTTTTTTATTGATTAAATGATAATAATCATATTAATAATACATTTTATTTACAAAAAGCACCTAAAGACACTGTACAAAACAAACAGAAAAATAAAGATAAAATAAAGATCCCATTACTGCTGTAGATCCTCTATTTGTGTCTTTATAGTACAGTAGGAGAAAAAGTTGGGAAACAGCAGCGTTCAGTTGTCCTGACTCCTGCACACTGTCTCTGATTGCACACCTCTTGTTCCGATGTTGCAGGTAAGATATCCAGATGTGGAAATGAAGAAAAACAAAGAGGGAAATCCTGTCATCTTTTAAAGATGTGGCCGTCTTGCAGTCTTGTCTAACCGTTAAACCAAGTTCAGAGGGTGTTTACCAAAGCTGCTGGACTACCGCTGGATTGGTTCTGACAGCTGATGATGTATCGCTTTGGAACAAGGTGAACTTCATTTGCTTCTCCCTGTGTGCTGCAGCCGTTCTGAGCAGTCTTGTTGAGTTTATGGTCATGGATGAATGGAAAAAGTGAACACGGGTGGTAATTAAGGACCCCGCTTATTGAATTTTACACTTTTCAAATTTAGATTTATCACCCAGTGGAAGGTGGCCTTGCCGCCTGCAAAGCCTCATTGTGAGTCAACTGAACCACAAAACAGTGATTATCAGGTAAAATAACTCTTCTGATTAATTTTGAAGCACATGTTTTTTTTGTTTTTTTTTTAATAGGCTTTACAAACGCTGGTTTCTTTTTCTGAGCCTTGTCAAAGATGCTACTTTTTTGATGCTTGCATTCATTTTCTGTTGCCACAAACAGCAAAACAATAAATGAATTATCTCCTTGTTTTTCATTAAAGATAATTGCGCTGTTTCAAAACGGTCAGTTTGTAACCAGATGAACAACATCGCCATGGAGACTGTAATTATATACATTATGATTTGATGGGTGGGAATAGACATGGACGGAGGGTGATGACGCTGTAAAAGCATGCCAGTGAATATGAGAGCTTGAGCCCTGCAGTAAATAATGACTACACTGCTGCACTCTGTCTCCTGCTGAAACCTTGCCGGGCTCTCTGAAAGAGTTGCCAGGGAAACAGTGAATGAAATAAATCTACAGTTTCATGTCAGAAGGGTGAAGGAGACTCGACAAATCAAGACAGCAGACTGAGAGGCTGAAATTGAATCTGAAATTTTTTGCAGTCTTGCAAACACAAACACGTCGTAAAAAAGTGATGGGTGGCGATGAAGCCATGAGGTGTTGTTACAGCGAATAGGCGGGAAGCCTCTGTGGCATCAGGAAGTATTATAATAATAATAATAAAAAAACAAACTAGGGGGTGAAAAGTTTCAATTAAGTATTTTAAATAGATTTCAGAACTGGTTCTAAATAGACCCAAAGGTTGTTTATACTGAAAAATCGAATCAACCTAACTAAGCTAGGCCCTGTTAGCATCGTGTTCATTGCTTTCTTCAGTTGTCTGGCACATGTTGCTTCATGGCTGCGACAAACTAGAGTGTTGCAGACATCGCATGTATCCCACAAATTACTGCAGCACTGTTGTAGAGAAGGAAAAATAAAAGAGCTGATACCTAATCCCCTAACTGTTGCCCTGCAGCACAGCTGGCTTTTACAGGAAGTTAGAAAACAAGTTCTCTTTCATTTTTAGGAATTACAATGCATTTTAAGAAATCAACACAAACAAGGATCCTTTTTGTTAGGTTTTATTGTACTGTCGTTTCTTTTTCTTTTGTTTATTTGATTATTTTTTTTGCCTCTTGTGTTTTTGCATATCAGTCAATATATTGCTTAATGTGACGTCCTGAAAAGAAAATCCATGATTAATTAAATGCCTATCCCCAAAGAAATGTCTATCCAGTTTTAGGTTAAACATCTTAACTCTTATTTACGATGACATTTAATAATAAGCTATAACATATGGAGACTGACATGTTTTCTATTAGTCCACTTTTGCTGTGCTGCTGTTGCGTCAGGTTTGGATTTTCAGCATTTGGGTAGAGAAACACGTTTGATTACCAAAATTAATCCTAAAATAAAGATGAATAAATGTATTTTTCAAAGAAGATGGTACCAATAAATGTTTTATTGTGACTGAGAAGTGTGGCTCTGTGTCAGTCATCAACCGCCTCAGGTGGAGAGTCCTGTGTGGTGGATCTGGTTTGTTTTGAGACCTCTGTGACTCACTGACAAGGTGTTGCTGTCGCACGTCCACGGGGAGTCAGGTTCCGCTCTTTGCAGTGTTAAAGCTTGTGCTTTGGCACGCGTACGGCACATAGACATGTTTGCTCTCCGTGAAGGAGTGTTACAGCCTTCCTGCCTTCAATTACATGCTTACATTTGCCAGCATATTCCCAAGTTCATCTATTATGGATCAAGAGATGTTGAAGTTGCTAGAAGAGGATCACCCCGGTAAGTAGGCCTCAAACAGGCTGCCGTGTCCTGGATCTAGTCGCGGAGAGAGCAACGGGGACCCCGGTGACATGGATGGGGAACGCAGACAGAGCCGAGCTGCTCAAATATTGATCAGGGAAGCTGTCTGTGAACTGGTTAGTATCAGCCTGTCAGCTGCCAGCGGGAGACGGAAAAAAACAACACAACAAAGAGCGAGAGAAAAGACTCGGTTTGTTGCCATTCTATCGGCAGCCGCTGCTGATTCGATCACAACAGAAGTCCTCCGAGAAACAAAGGGAGACGTTCCCCATCCATTGATCTTCTGTTTAGCTCTGCTAGGTGACAAGTCCCTGTGGATGGACCTGGAGAGAAGGGTTGATCGGTGACGGTCAAAAGACTATCCGTGACTCGTGTGTCCTTTCTGTCTCACATAGTGTAGATAAAGGAAAGCGAGGGGTTTCATTCACAAATAATAATAAATAACGATGCATTTTATTTAGAAGTGCATTGCAGAGCACTCTAGGACATTGTGCAAATAAAACAGGGCAACAACAATAGGTAATGAAAAAAACAACACATTAAAAAGTTACAATGAGCAGGCGACTGCAGTGAGTAGGTAGGTGAGTTTTGAGTTTGGACTTGAAGTGGGAAGAAGTGAGGACGTCTGGAGGGTCGGAGTACCACACAGCAGGTCTATAAACTGTATTTTCTAATATAAGGTACATATATTCCATATATACTCTTACAGAGGTCTTCCATTTCTGCTATTTTTTCACACTTAAATGTTTTGGGTCTCACAAAATTTACGAGCAGACAATCAAAACCTGAGGGAATACAAAAAGCTGTGTTCAAAAAACCTGATTTCATTGAACATGGGGAAAATGCTATTGAAAAAACAAGCCTTATTTAAACCTTAAACCAAATTAAAAAAAATTTGAAATCCTTGGCAGAAACAACTGCCATTAGCTGGCAATCCCAACCCCTTGCAGAATTGTTTGAATTCGGGGCCTCTCCGAACTCTCAACATTTTGGTCAAACATTTTCTTAACATTATCAAAGACTTTATATCGTGCCATTGACTAACCAACATCTTTTTCATCAGTGTTGTTCTCCACCTATGTGTGTTTTGTGTTGGTTTGTTGGTATTTATATAGATAAATGTAAATATTCATGTGTACTTTATAACATTTTGTTACATGCTATTTTTTTTAGGGTCCAATCCAGCTTTGCCACATCGAACATACTCTTTGTACTGTCTTGGTTGGACTATGTAAAAAAGTAAGAACATGTAAAACCATCAATAAAGAGAATTTGGGGAAAAAAATGAAAAAGATAAAAGTAACGGTTAAATTTAAAGGATTAAATATCAATCATAAAATGAGGGGACAATATCATAGCAGACCCTAACTTAACTGGAACACTTGCAGCTATTTTTACTCCAGAAAAAGTAAGAGACAAAAAGTTTATCTGCCACTTCACCTCCTTTTGCCAGGTCCTTAATTAATCTGAACTTTCTGATGAGCTCTAACTTTTACTTGACCCAGGTACTCTGCCCAGATGCCCAAGCCAATCTCGCTCTGACTTCTTCTCATGCTCTCAGATCCTATTTGGACGACTGCCACTGATTGCCCGCGTGTCCGCACAGCATCAGGTGCGCGACCGTGCTTTCGATTCATCCCTTGCCCAGCTCGAATTTTCATCCCTTCAAGCTGCGGTTCTCCGCGCGCCGACTGCCTGGCCGAACATTGCCGCTCTGCCAGAATCCTGACAAGGGGTGCAGATGCGAATAGTGACACAGTGTCCCCTCACCTCGCTGGCACGGGTATGCCACCTCCCACCCGGCCATCTGCCGGCTCCAGAGCAGGTGCCAGTCTCTCATCATGACCAGCCACATGCCCACAAGACACGTCCCTCCTCTGAGACATCATGCATTTATTTATTTATTTATTTTTGGTTTTGTTTATGGAGTTCCTACTTGCATTTCCTTGGTGGTAGTCGAGGATCAGTGCCGACAAGGAACTGATGAGGTTAACATGTCGTAAAAGTATATATATATATATATATATATATATATATATATATATATATATATATTAGTGCTGTCAAACGATTAAAAATTTTAATCACAATTAATCGCATAATGTCGATAGTTAACTCGAGATTAATCGCATATTTTATCCTTTGATTTCTGAAAGTGTAATAGCCTGTTTGGGCATTTTAATATGCAATTTTGCAATAAATGACACTAATAAAATACATTCTTGTACAAAAAATATTTTTATTTTGTTATTTTTCAAGAACTTTTCAGAATTGGAATGAAAACATCCTGGTGCCAAATGTTAAACTCTGGACTATAATGGCTATATGACTATTCATGACACCCTGATGTTTACACAGTGTGTAAACAAATGCGTAAATAAATACTTGTTTTCATGCCGATATATATTTTTTTGCCTCTTAAACAAAGATAGACATGGTGATCTGCACCATGTAATCTACTTTCAGCTGTTATCACCGGTTATTGCACTGTAAACTGCAGAAAATACGGGCAGAGTTGCTCTGTCTGCCTTTACTACCGTCGGCTCCTATGGCAGAGGGATATTTCAGCTGGATACACTCAAATGTAGTGCAGGCAGGTCTCATAATAACGTCACCTATTTTAGAGCCCAAATAAGCGATTTCACTTACAGAAACCTGCCCAAAAAAACCGCAACACGTGACTCATGAAATTTAGAAGCGTTTTTAGAAAAAAGAAGCCCAAAGTCGCATGTGTCAGAGGGTAAAAGAAACTTTGCGCTCACGTGCAGTGCGGGTCTGTTTTGCTACAGTTTTCTAGCACTCTTGAAACTACGGAAAGCGCCGAGGGTAAAAACATTAGGGAACGGTGTGTGTGTTTTGACGCGCGATTAACAGCGACAAAAAAATTGTCGGCGTTAAAATGGGTTTACGTTAACGCCGTTAATAACGCATTTAACTGACAGCACTAATATATATATATATATATATATATATATATATATATATATATATATATATATATATATATATATAAATAAAAGGCCTCAACCTCTCATACCACATGAGACTTTCCACATTTTGTTAAGCTGGCAACATCCTTCTATATTCTATCAATATCTAGATCTGCATGTTAATGAAATTGAAGAAAAACTATGCGTGGTTTGAAATTTCTTTTTTGCTTTTAGAATTAAAAATTGACATCATTTTTTTTATGCAGCCTTCTGTGCTTTGATCCCCATAAATAAACTCTGGTGCACCCAATCGTCAGGCGAGGTAGGCATCAATCAGAGATCCAGAGCTCAGTTGAGAGCTTCTCACCTCAGGACAGCCATTTGCCATCTACACATGGTCTGTGTGCAGCAGTGGGAACTAAGCTAAAATATGTGAAAGAAGGCGCTCTGATCGGATGATATCAAAACGTAACCTTTTGGTATACGAGGCAAATGAGACGAGCGGTGGAAAGCTAACCCTACAGATCCCCGTAGACTCTCCATCCGGTCCGTGAAACGAGGCGGTGGCCACATGATGCTGTGGGACGGCTTTCACACAGCGGGGACAAGGAAAGCTGTACGAAGAGAAAAATGAGCAAAACATTTTTTCTAGAGCTCAGCTTCAGCTAACTGTAGAGCTTTTCTCCAAAAGGCTTTCAAAGGACGTTCTGGGGGGAATAATACACATGCGAGCCACAATTTAATCATATTTTTTGGTAAAAACTTGCACTTCGAAGTTATATCCTACATTTTGCAGGCCTGTCACATTAAGTCCCAGCTAAATCCGTAGTTGTAACGAGACACGACGAAGGCAGCCAAGGGGTCTGAAGGCTATCGCGTGCCGCTGTATTTCCACACATGCACAGCGAACAGTGACGTCGGGGAAAGAGGGAAGTTTGGTCGGACAAAGTGATTTCAGCGGAATGCCCAAACGGGTCAAACAGAGACTTTGTCTGAAGCGCTCCAAGCCGGACAGGCGAGCGCAGGCAGAGGACCACGTCAATGCCTCCTCCTGTCAATCAATGCCGGCTTGAAAAGAAATCTCCCGTTGGACGCCGCCGGGAGCAGGAGACGAAGGCCCTGATTTGACTGATGACATTTCAGTGGACATTAGCATTTTAGCCGCTCTTCGCGCAGCCCATCAATACGGCTGCCTCCTACACGCAGACAGACGGCGCTTTTCTTCGGGCTTTAATTTGTTTTTTTTTTCTTTTTTTTCTTTCATCCCATTAACTCAGACGTCAGCTGAATTGAGCCGCCGTAATTTGCTTGTTTGCTCACCAACACAACTCCTCTGACACGGAGAGTACATCAGAGCCCTCCGAGGCGCTGCCCACCAGAGACACTTGTTTTCCGACGGAGGCATTGTTTCAAAACCTGACACAGGAAGCCCTTGCAATCCATTACTCCAGCCTCTTCACTGCAAAAAGGGAACAAAAAGTAAGCAAAATTTTCTTGAAATGAGTATATTTTACTTGATTTGAGCAGGTAAATGAGACTATTTCCCAATGGAATAAGATTTTTTGCACTTAAAATAAGAACAATCCATCTACATCGTCTTATTTCAAGTGCAGGATGTCTAATTATGTTATTTTAGGAGTAAAAATACTCATTGCATTGGCAGATAGTCTTACTTAGCGGCTCAAATCAAGGAAAATATACTCATTTCAAGAAAAATTTGCTTACTTTTTGTTCCCTTTTTGTCACTAACTTGGTACCTATAGTTAAAAAAACAAAAAAAACAACACAAGATTAAAGAAGGACTAGAATGACACATGACATCTGAGCTTTAAACAAGATACATATACTTCTCTGATCTTTTTTTTCAAAGCTAAACACATACTGTTCCACTTTTGTTTTTCATTGAAGCGCTTTGATGAAACCCATTTGCCTCCGAGTCTCCCCACCACATCAGAACTTTTAAACAAAGTAATTTAAAGCCATCTTGTCGAAAGCCAGCCTGTCTCTCGGTGGCACGCTCTGCAGTTGCTCTGACAGAGAGACAGATGTTCCCTGCTCCGTTTAGATCCTGGATCTGCTTAAGGGGGAGAGCGGCGGGCCCCGGTGATAAATGTGCGTCAGAAAGCCCACGCACAGAAGCTCGCGAGCAGACGCTGACTTCCACGCTCCTCAAAAAAGGGGTTAACCGTGCCTGACAGCACGTTCTGCCAACCACAGCGGCTCTTATCTACAGAGTCCTAAGCACTTCCAGAAGTTTTTTTTTTTGTCTCCAGGAATTTAATCACATGCTTTTTTTTAAGCTCAACTGTTTAAATGAGTAAGTGCTTCTACAATGGGCCTTTAGTTCTGCGGTGATGAGTTAAGTCTGGATATTTTTAGGCCAGAATTGAATTTAGCAAAATGGAAAACAATCTTTTTTTTTTTTTTGTTTTGACTTTCATACCCTTAGACCTTAAAACACCAAAGTTCCTTGCTGTTCTTCAAAGGGGAGGATAAACTGTTTACAAAATGTATTACAAAGAAAAATACGAGAAGTGTGGCAGGCGTTTGTATCCCCCCCCCCCCCATTCCCCCCGGTCTGTTCAAGCAGGCAATCACACGTTTGAAGGTTTGCTTATATTCTTTCCATTTGTGCATTTTCCAAATGTCCGTCCTACACGATGAATTTAACACTGCTCTGTGAGCTGCTCAGAGCTTTAAACGGATCGTTGTTCCTTTCCTCGGACAATCTGCTCCGTTTGGGTAAGCTATGAAAGCTGATCTGAACTCGGGTGTGGACCGAACAAGAAAACTCTGGTCTGCCTGAAAACAATTGGGTTTTGGTCCACTTCCAAGCAAACCCTGGTGTTGTTTTGCTTACAGCTGGGAAGCAAACGGACAACTCAGCAAACCGAAGACAGGAAGCTCTGCGGGATTTCTGACACATACTTTATGCAAACAGAAAACTCCTGAATCCCTGTCACGTCTGTGCAAGCAGAGCAGCAGCTCATAGTCTCTCCCTCTCTGCTGTATCGTTGCTGGTCTCATGTAAACACAGCTAGCTGCTCGTACTGGGCGGTCTGATGTGACGGCGCCTTAAGCCATGCTGGTCGACTTGTAACAGTGTTGTGTGAATGGGAGCTGAACCAAATGAATACGTAACACCTTCTGCCATTCCTCAGCCAATCAAACCGAGTCCCCCAGGCCAGGCCCGTATAAAGACAATGTGGTGCCCCTGGGCACTATACCTCAAAGCCCCCCCCCCCCCCCCCCCCCTTACCCGTGCTGTCCTCCGGTCAAAAACATCAGACATAATCAAGGGGATTTCTTTACTAATTACTAACTTACACAACTACATGTAGGCATATGAGCAGTGAGCAATATTCAAATATCTCAATTTAAAATGTTGAAATCAAAAAAGTCTTGATTTATTTATCATTTATTATTATTGTGACATCAGTGTTCACAAAATGAATTATGCATGGTCTTTCAACAATTTCAAGTGAATAATATAACAATTTATGAAAAATATATTTTTAAAGCATGTGTCATGTGGTGCCCCCCCCCCCCATGGTTGGTGCCCCTGGGCACTGGCCCACTGGCCCTTATGGATAATCCGGCCCTGCCCCAGGCTATCCTCCTATTTAAATGCCCTAAACTACACCCAAGTCGACTCTATTCACTAACTTGGTTTTCAGGGCAATGGGTTGGACTGAGTTTTATTTGGGGGCATCAACTTACAGGGGGCTGGAGACTAATACCTTTTCTATGTCTATGTAAATAAAAAATAATTAAATGGACTCCAATTCATCCAGTTTTGTTTCACTTTGTGTTGGTCTACTGCATAAAAACCAGCAACGTACATTGAGGTATGTGGTTGTAATGTGACAAAAGGTTAAAAAGTGAATTCTTTTACAAGACACCGTAGCGCTTTCCGGTGGCTCCGCCGTCACCGGGTGGACAGATGTAGAGGCCTGCGCCGAGGCGTGCACACAGCGAGGCAGCACCATCCCAGCCCCTATAACTATCCTCATCTTTCCGCTGCTCTAACACAATGTGTATCTAACCCGCCCTCAAGAGATAAAGAGAAAAGGACCACATGTACCCAGACGTTCGCCCACTTACCGACACAGCGATAAATGTCACCGCGGTCCCTCGTCCTCTCTCCCTTTAGATAAAGGCGAGCACAGATGAAAGCCCCAAAAGGAAATATAACAGGTGGATGCATTTGTTGTGTTTGATAGCATCAGCACGGCGAGGACAATACAGACGCACAAAGAGGGCTCAAGAGGAGCATTCACGGCAAACGCATTAGTACAAAAGGAGCACAAACACGGCGATTGATTGATCTCGGCCGCGGAGCCTGTGTTCACCAAACCCTTTAATCTGGGGGGGGATTGTAATCTTGGATCGGTTAGGACGGCGTTTGCATCATCAGGAAAACACTGCAGCAACTGCATAATGTGGAACGGTGAGAGGGAATCAGATTCTTCTGATCAGGAAGCTGTTTAAACTTTTAACCGTCCGAGAGGAGAGGCCTGTGAGCCTGATATCAGTTTCCAAATTCCTCGTAGGCAGAGTGTAATTAAATGCTTGACTCGCCACGTCAGGTTACTGTAGAGCTACTGTAGGCGTTTTCCTGCTGTATGTTAAAGGGTGAAAACCAAGCCGGCCCTAGTCATGATGGTGCCCCCACCCCCTGCTTAGCGTTTTAGAGCTACCTCTGTATATTCTGCATCCTGTAGCATAGTTCTACAGCACGCATGGAGAAATACAGCTCCATGACAGATGCCACAAAATACCAAAAAATAAATACAGTATTGAACAGTAGATTCAACACACATATGCAATCCATGTGCAAAACCTACACAAAGCGAACCCCAGTGTAACCAGTATCCCTTTTGCACAACATAAACAATAACAGAACCCATTGCAGTCGTGACAAAAATAGGATAACGTACGATGTTGGAATGTCCCGCATTAAACATTGGGTCCTATAAATATTAGAGATCTGGTCCTCTAAGAACAAACACTGCTCCTACGTTAACAGTTAAATCAGATGGTCAGTCAGCAGGATCTAATGGTGCAGCTGTGCATCATTAGCACTGCGCTGTGCTGATGTAGACGGAACAGGACCTGTTGTTATAAAATTCCAGGAGTCTCACGTAGCCGTGCAAGCAAGTGGGCTAAAGAGATGAATAAATATAAATAGTACTGATAATACGCCACGTTCGGCTTTCCTTGTATCACTCTAATCACAAACAGCGAGAGCAGACTGAGCTAAATTGTAACTAGAGTTTCATTAAATTTTTTAAATTGAAGCATTTTCATTGACTGTTACTGGTAGGGGTGGGCAATGTCGACAATGTGATTTAAGACCTAATGTAGTCTTAGATGTTGATTGTGATAACATGGTGATGTTATATATGTAATATTTTTCTGATTTTAAAGCCTCCATTAGACTACAGTGAAATGATGTCAGTTTGTGAACTTGTGACTGTTCTAGCAGTTCTCATGGAGCTAAAGCGAAAATTCAGACTGAAAAAACTCTATTGCCTACCTCCATCAATCAGACTCATCCGCCTCCGACGCAAGCCAATCAGCTTTGAACTGCTCCTCCTCAAAGCCAATCTGCATCCTGGGTTCATCTTAAAAGAACTTTACATCCTCGTCTCGGCCTTCTCCTCAGCGAGCAAGCGGTGGCTGGGCGTGTCCGGTTTGGACTCTGATGACTGGATTCAACCCACCTCCATCCCCTTCTCCAACATCGTAGCAAGCTCCATCTGGCTTTCCTACGGTCCTCCTTCAACCTCGTCCCTATCAGAGTGTGATTCCTCCTGGACTCTTATGGAATTCCCAGTCACTCTTTAAAACGGTCCGGCAGAAGACCACCATGCTGAGCCTGGTTCTGCCAGAGGTTTCTTCCCAAAGGGGAGTTTTTCCTCTCCACAGTCGCTTCATGCTTGCTCATCATGGACAGTTCATGCAAACCTGTGTTCATGAAGTTGGACATCTAGCTCAAACAATTCAGCATATGGACTGAACAAACTTTGTTTATCTCCACTCCACCACCAGTTTCAGACCTGGGGGGAAATATCCCTATTCTCATACGCCTGCTTATGCATATTGAAGTATAATTCAGCGTGAATTTTTCCTGCCGAGGTCTGAGCGCCAAACTCTTAAAATATTGTATCAATAAAATTCTTCTAATTGCCTTTTCTTTCTGTGTGAGTTTTTCAGATTGAATTATTGTCTTTTACCTTATTCGATAACCTATGTAAACAACTGGTAAATATGTATTAAAAATCTCTTCATGTAAATATGTTGCAAAATCAGCATTAGCCTGGGAATGAATCCCTAGCTCACAATCATGGTCTTTTTAATATAAAACTGCCTTTGACATCATGATGAGCCCATCAAAAGGCTTTATTAAGCATTTGGATACAGAATACAGCCTCTCGTGTTCCATCTAATTTATCATCCATCTTTTACACACCATGTTTAACAGCAATGTTGCTCTAGCAAACTTACCTGAATCGATAGGAGTTGAGTACGATTGTTTGATAGACCATGTAGAAAGGTTGATCGAAAATGAAAAAGCTAACCCTTAGTAAAGTTTTCAGGTGCTACACGGCGACTGGGAAAAATACATTCTTTAAACTCCTGTTCACTTCTGACTTTTTAACTTTTGAGAAAATAGAATACGCTTTGAAGCAGGTTAATCTGAGAATATCCTTGAGAAAACATTAGTGTGAGCTCACTGTTTAACTTTGTTCTTTTGTTGCCTCATACAATGCAGTTTGGGTCTCCTCTCCTAAGACTTTTGTGTAATCCCTTCCACACCTCTCTTTTTAGACACAATGCATCTTTTCGTACACGCCTCGGGGTCTCACGGGGTCTTTTCTATCTGCTTTGACAGATGAAGCTTTAAAGTAATTTACTACAGTCTACTCATAGCCCACAGTATAGAAACAGGGTTATGTGACGCATAACGTATAACACATCTCCATATAGGAGGCCTCTCAGATATTCTGCTTTAATCAACTGTCCCCAGCAGGTATTAAAACCATAGTGGGTGTAATTAGGGGTGGGATGTGATAAGAAAAACAGCTGAATAAGTTGAGGATTGGTAATTAATAAATCTCAACTATTCACATTTTTATCAAATGCCGATGTTTTTAATGAACAAGGTGATATTTATATCAAGTTTTTAGAGTGCAAGGAATTTGGATGAAAGACTCAATCAATAAATTGACATAAAGTCTGGATAATGACGATGATGTCCAGCAACTTTTATTTATTAGTAGAAACTCGAATGATATATTCCAGATATTTTACGGGCATTAAACCAGCACTTTTAAACTTAATGCTCTTTTAAATAATTCCATTATGTTGGGGGAAAAAAAGTTAAATAGTTCTACATGTAGTGCTTTATCTCTTTTTAAATCTACATATCGGTTCCCTTCTATTTTATAGTGCACCCCAAGAATATTACCTTGTTAATTATTAATTACAAACATTTATTATTATTTAGCAACTCTTTATCTGCGCCTTTAAACTCATTAAATAGTTTTTCTTATGAACAGAACTCTTTCAACAATTTTAGCTTGAATCTCATTCACAAAAATGAGGCTTTGTAAAGTTAAGCTATTGATTGACCAAACTTCACAGTCAAAATATATCACAGAAAAAAAATCTTAGGATTTACCGTAAGGCTAAATAACAGCAAAACGTTCCCCACAGACCTTGTCTGGCTGACCAATTAGAAGACAAAGATATGTATTTACCCTTTTTAATTCTCAAACTCCAAACACCCCCCAAAAATAGAGAAGTAACTGATAAAATAAATGTAGACGCCTTCCAAAGCGCAGAACTATTAATTCACTTTTTTCTCAGAAACAGAATTTCAGTTTATTTTTTAAGTTCTTAAGTGAATTTCAAGTGATAAAAAGAACAGTCCCAAACACAAATAACAGTCCATAGGTCTCAGAAAAAGTAATTAAACATAGACTATATATTTTAATTTGTGAGCCCACCAAAAAAAGAAAAAGCCGGTAAAATCAGCCACCCCATTGCAGGTCTGCTCCTGTCAACACTGGACTCAGCGGCTGCTTTGGATAAGGTCCATCTGTGAGAACATCCATGCCTTTCTCAGTAAGGAGGACGGACAAGTGCAGAAATGCAAAGTAGCTGATCCCCTGCAGCCTGCCTCTTCCTCTGCAGCCTGCCTCTTCCCCTGCAGCCTGCCTCTTCCTCTGCAGCCTGCCTCTTCCCCTGCAGCCTGCCTCTTCCTCTGCAGCCTGCCTCTTCCCCTGCAGCCTGCCTCTTCCTCTGCAGCCTGCCTCTTCCCCTGCAGCCTGCCTCTTCCTCTGCAGCCTGCCTCTTCCTCTGAACAGGCTCCCATGCAGGACTCCAGCGTCGCAGCTCAAAGCACGCCACTTCAGTCTGTCTATCGGCCATCTCTTGGTGATTGTGCACAGATAAGTTGCAGCGCTTATCAAGCAGAGTTATAACAAACGCATCCGAAACTCGCTGCAGGTGTCACCATTAATAAGTGTATGGTAAGGGAAGATGAATGAAAAGACACTGGTTCACGGCTCTTGAGTATTTACAGTACATAAAACGATACATATAGCAATTAAAACCAAAGTACTAAATACGGGGCATCTATTGCTTTTTTTACATCAGCTCCTCAGTTCTTGCCACCTTGGATTGAACAAATTACAAAATGCTGAACACGTCTTCAAATTAATGTTTTTGTCTTAAAATGTGTGACTGTATACAACTAAAACAAATGTTTTTAGTCAAGTATTGAGTAATTTTTAGGATGCTACTGTTAACTCGAAATTACAGTAATCGAATTAACTTTTTGTAACACATTCCAAAGCAGGTTTTTAGCATGACATACAATTTTAGCCAAAAACAATGAAGCTAACATATTAATTGTACTGGCTCTAATTATAGTCGAGGCAGCTCGTTGCACTTGTGTAACCAAAGCAAACCTCTGGACACCACAGCGAGAGCACGAGGTCTCCTCGCTCAACTGCCGAGTTAGTTGGCCTCATACTTATCAAATCATAGGCACTACCGGTCTAATGTTTGGACTCACCTTCTTATTCAAAGGTTTTTCTTCAAGTCTTTATTTTTATATTTACTTCTGGGAACTCAATCAAGTCAGTTGGAAAACCATTTTAGGTGACTAATCTTATGAAGCTCATCGAGAAAAGACCAAAAGTGACCAAATCGGTACTAAAAACAAAGGAGGGATACTTAGAAAAAGTTGTAAGATACAACATTGTTTGTGTTATTTCGCAATTTTGTCTTTGATACATAATTCTATATACCTTTGAGTCCTGGTTTTCTGTGCACAGTTGGTTTACACCTCGTGCTGCAAGCTGCACATGACACACAGGTTTACACTTTTAAAGTGACTTCCACAATAGTGATTTTCACCCAGGCTATTTCTTTATTTTCTGTTTTTCATGATCTTTTGCTTATGCAGTTAGTTTTCTTTTTTTCCCCCCAAAACAACTAGCAAAACATTAACTCCCATTCTTTCAGAGGCATTTTTCAAAACAACAAATATATATTTACTTTTGGGAAACCAGGAGTCACATTTCTGTAACAGAACAGGGTTTCTGTCAGGTCGTTTTATTCTTAGGAGTGTTCAACCTTTTCTGTGTCAGTCTTTTTTAGTCATTGCACTTTACCAAGGTGAAAACTGCTGCATGTGCTTTTTCATTGCTCATGTGGAGGGTGGAGCCACTATAAAGCCCACAGGTCACCATACACTGCTTTCTGTTGCAACTGGACATCTGATATATTGGCTAATAAATACCATGTCAGACAGTACATTGGTTCTATTATATTAATATAAATAAATATGTCAATTATTTAGCACATATCATCTATAAATAATTTCTCTAAATTCACGTGTTAAAGCCCCAGCCCTGTGTTTAATTAGAAATAATTAATATTGTGTAAAATTAATTAAAACAAATGATTTTAGCTATCATCTCAACTATAAAAAAAAAAAATTCATACTACCAAGCATTCTAGAGAGCTGGATGTTTGCCCTGGGAAGGAGAAGAATGAAGTTTAGCCGTAGCAAGACAGAATACAGCTTGTTGAATGAGAGGAACCCAAGTGGAGCCGTGAGGTTACATGGAGCAGAGATAAAGAAGGTGGAGGATTTTAAAAACTTAAAGTCAACAGTCCAAAGCAACGATGAGTGTGGCAAAGAGGTGGAGAAAAGCGCCAGATGTGTTTTGTGATAAAAGAGTATCAGCGAGAATGAAAAGAAGGTGTACAAGACGGTGGTGAGACCAGCGACGTTGTCTGTCTTAGAGACTGTGGCAGTGAGGATGAGACAGGAGGAGGAAGCAGAGATGAAGATGTTTAAGTTCTCTTTGAGAGTGACAAAGACGGATATGATCAGGAATGAGTACACCAGAGGGTCGGCTCCTGTTAGATGTATTGCGGATAAAGCGAGGCCAGACTCAGATGGTTTGGACACGTACAGAGGAGGGATAGGGAGTATATCAGGAGAAGGATGCTGAGTCTGGAATCCCCAGGCAGGAGGCCTAAGACCAAAGGGGAGATTTATGGAGGGAGTGAAAGAGGACTTGAAGGTAGATAGTGTGAGAGAAGACAACAAGGAGGATAAGGTTAGATGGAGACGGACTTGCTGTGGTTAGCCCTGAAAAAAAAAATAAAAATAAAAAGAAGAAGGCTCCAACAACCAATAATACACACAGAGTGGTAAATATGCCAGCACAAAATAGTAAATCCGTTGGCATTAAAGGGTGATCTCTGGGTGCAATATGGCTTAAGGAAGCTGAAAAGGAGTTAAATATCCCAGAGCCCTAAAGGAAAGTTTTCTTTTCATCAATATACAAATCAATAAATAACTTCAGAAAAATCTGAAATTGATCATTCTCTGTTTTAAAGTCAATATTACTAAACCGCTTTTGGTGGCTGCTCGGATAAATAAATGATTCGGCTCACATACTGCATGTCATGTTGATTTTACATGGATTGATAACTCATTTAAATAATTCATTTAGCTGGTAAAGTGGCGTAGACGTTCCAGAGGTCAGACTGGCGGTAGAGAGATAGGATGAGGGGGAAACAAGACGATGTATGAGAGTATGAGAGAGAAAAGTATTGAGGAAAACAAACAAACAAAAAAAAAGCATGGACTGAATTGTGTTTTCTGTTTTGAACTAATAAAGTTAGAAATATATTTAAAAAATGAATTACATGTGTCTTCTATTTAATTACTTCTGAATATGAAGATGTAGTTGACTGAGAATATTAAAACCTAGAATTTGGTGTTTGGAATTTATCGTCTTAACCTAGTACCGGGGGCTTTTTCTTTTATTTCCACAAAGGTTAATTTTATGTTACGTTCCCTGTAATGAACAAACCCAAGATAAAAGTACATTTTCTTGTCAACCACATCAGTTTTAGTGTTCTTGTTGGGGGACACAGTACAGGACACTCATCTCCCTGAATCCTCAAAGCTCCGCAATAACCAATCACTTCTTCTTTTCATTTAATGACACCTTACCTGCCACCACTACATTTCACAAATGTTCTTCCATTCAGAAATAAAACAGCATTTTGCTAAAACAGGATTTGCTACCAAGCAAACTCTATTTGTTTTTTTTTTTGTTTTTTTTTTAAGTGTCTTAAATTTAATCACTAAATTACAATCCGTTACAAGAGGCACAGGTTGAAGTACGAGAGAGAGGAATGCTTCGCATTGTCTAAAGCCCTTTTCCACAACAACAGAGGTATTTAGTGGCATTTCCTGTCTGCCATAATGTGTTTTAAACACCAAGTGAATGTTTACTGTGCTCCCTCCTCCTATTGTGTTATTACGACCCGTAGAAACATTAGATTACACCTGAAGGAAACTCGGGCAATTATATATTTTATACCAGACCTCACATAGTCAATTCTTTCCACTTGCATTCTTTTTACATTATCTCCACAAACACAGTGAAATGCATAAGCAACAACAGCACAAAAACTATTACCCGGATCAGTGCATTAATAATCCCAGTCATAAAGCCCACCTGTGGTCTCCTACCTATCTACCGTTTACTCGACGGAGAAGCATTTGTCAGAGTTTTGGAAAGTTACCAGTGTTCGTTCCATTAACGAGGAGTATTTAAATATTTAATTAAAGAATAAAGAGACCAAGTTGAGTGGACAGAAAATCCAGTGATTTACCAGTGGGAGATCAAGGGAGAAAGGAAAGAGATTATGACAAAACTGTGCTTAAACTTAGACGGACAACAGTTTGATGACAGTTCAGTGATCTCCATGACAACCAGGCAAACCTCCTCCTCTGATGACCTCCAGTTAAAAGAACTGTGGACATTCTATAATATTCTCCTACCTTTTAACCAGGCTTCAGTACGTACACATCGCTACCTCTCTCCAGGCAGCAACCCTAGTCTGTTGTTTGTTTCCTGGCAACCTAGTGCAGAGAAGGAGGCTGGAGGCAACAAAAATAATAAAATAAAATAAATGACGAGAAAAAGTTTGACATCTAACCCTTTAAAAACTGCAGGGAATCAGATTAGTTTTTGAGTTTTTCAGATCATGTTGGACAGGTTGTTATTACTTTCACCTAAAAAGAGAAGCCGCTAAAAAGATGAAATAACAATTTTATTTTTCACTTTTTGATGTCTGACGTCTTCATCTGACATCGTCAGACTGCGTGCTTAGAACCAGAACACAACAAATGAAAATCGTAATGCCTCCTCCATTTTCTACAATAAAACTTGTTTGTATTGTTTTTCTTCTTACTTGTTATCTGAAATTACCCACATTTAGCACAAGAGCAGTCATATTATTTTTCATTGCACATGTTAAACCTTTAATATCGCTCTTTAAAGCGTGATTTAATATGTAGACCAATACGGTATGATAGATGTCACGGCAGACGGGACTAAACTATCAAGATTTAAGCTTTATTGCCATGTTACCATAATTCCATTTTTGGGGAGGCAGACATGGGCTCAGAATGCAGTAGATGTTCTCCTAAGGGAGTTTAGCTAATGTGATGGTCAGAATGGTTGAGTGTCTAAGGAATTTAGGTTTAAAGCTAACCAAGATTAATCTGACCTGTGGTAAATGTTAAACACTAAGAATATTTGTTTGGGTTTAGAGGTAAAAACTATTGTGTTGAGGATTAGGAAAAGTGCAAATCAAAACCAGACGTACCACCCATCCATCATCTTTAAAGGGTCCAGAACACCTCCAGGTGAGAAGACCTGAAGGTGTCTCGATCAGATGCCTGAACAACCTCAGCTGTCTCCTTTTGATGAAAAGATCTACGTTTTCCATTGTAAAGTATGTGGAGCACTTCTACACAGAGTTAATTGGTTGACTAAAACTTCCACATCAATATCTCGTCACTGTCCCTTTTAGGAAAGATATCCCCTACCCGCTCATTTGGCTGAGTGTGATGCGAGTGGGAACAGTTTCTTGCGTTATAGGGTAAATATATGTATGACAATGATGATGGTAACACACATTTACTTAACAAATCTATAAATAAACTGGATGGGTGTTGATAAAGAACAGCAGCAACCACCCCTCCCACTTGACAAGATCACAAAAGGGGATCACAAACAATTTGACAACAAAACTACCACCAAAGAAGAAATGAAGAGGAGGGGCTCCCTCACTTAAAGTCACAGGGTTATATAAATCAGAATGGTTTCCATAGTGTTTACAGTCAGGTATAAAAACAAAGTGCAATGACAGCCAGGTTACAAAGGGATAACCTGTCTATGGAGGTGATTTTACTCCTGCAGTTTACACACTGATGCTCCTGGGACAATGCAAGGAATGGCTGACATCACAAAGAAAGGACTGGGACATTTGACACGAGATGTGGAGAATAAGGTAATGGGCAGAAACAAAGCAAACCTTTAAGACAAACCATGAAGCAGGCAATCATGGTGTCGGCGTACAAGTACAGAGGAGCATGCCTCAGGTTTATATTCTGAACTACCAGGGAGCTGGAAAGGCCATAACCTGAAAGAATGACAAAACTATTGTAGTAGCATTTGTTAGCCATCAGCAGCTCTTCTATCTGCAGTACTGCTCTCTGTGTAGAGCCAAACTGGTTCAATGGACTTTGCAGGACAGACCCCAGTCTTATTTGGTAGTTGGACCTGATAAATATTATTGATCACATTTCCTGTCTGCTTCGTGCATTTCAGGAGAGTTGCTGGTACTATCAGCGACATGTAGTCTTTTTACATGCTTCAGTGCTATGTGATCTCACTGTGCTTATCCCCCAATAACCTGATTTAAAGTCAACGAAGGACTTAGAGATCTAGTAATTGTAGTCGGTGGCTCTCTGTCTTGTCAGTCACGGATGATCCCAGGTAATCCTGGACGGGCTGTTTCAGCCTTTCTTTCTTTGCCGAACAGTAAAAAAATCAGTGTTGTCCAATCTACTGAATATTAATTATTTAAAAGAACATGAGAGCATGGCTTTGAAGGCTTTTGTTAGTGGAAACAATGTTTTTGTCCTCCTGATTGGGTTTGGCAAGAGCTTATAGCACATCAGTAAAGATGACGGACAAGTGCTTTATCCAATCATATGCAAGGATGTTTGATAAGGCCCCTGCTTCTGAAATACATCTCCAATGGAGCGATCCCAGATGGATGTGTGGAGCTCTGTGGAATGAAATCCATCAAGCGAGAGTCAGTTTAGGGTGTTTCAGTTTGCATGTTCTCCCTGTGCATGTGCGGGTTCTTTTCAGGTACTCCGGTTTCCTCCCACAGTCCAAAAACATGACAGTTAGGTTAATTGGCTGCTGGTGGAGTGTGCAGATATCTACTGTATCTCCCCTAGATCACTGACACTGAAGCAGGGACATATGGGAGCATCACTGGAAATGGCCTTGGAACCCACAGTGGGAACACACAACTTATAGAAATGTTCAAATAAAAGGGGTTTGGGGATATAAACTTCCGATGGAAAAGCGTTCTGCATAGTCGAATAAACTAAAAAAAAATGTTTGTGTGTGTGTGTGGGACTGATTGTGGGTGTAACAGCAATCAGCTAAGAGCCCTCGGAGTGCTCCACTCCTAAAAATCAGCTAGCCTATCTCTTGACATCCCTTTGTATGACAAACATCTTCAGAAAGCACGCAGCAGCAATCAACATTTTTATGTAGCTTGATGACTTAAACAGCCAGTTTGCTCTTTGTTTCCCCTTTGTTGTGCATCAGCTGAGACATTTAACTCTTGCATATTGATCACCAGAGGCTGTCAAGAACACTAGATTGAGCATCTTGAATGATGACATTCTCCGCTGTGAGACATTTCGGACATCAGGAGCGCGGTCCCTCCTCTCACTGGTTTTGATTTACTTTTTCTTTTTTTTTCTCCAGTTCTCTCATATCTAAATGCATAATCTCCTTTACCCAATTCACAACTGTAGAGAACAATTCCAGCCTAAGAGCTATGTATTGTATCAACAATATGATAGCAAGTAACAAAGGCGTAATTACTACCTGCTGGATATGATGAGGAGTAATTAGCTTGATCGTGGAGAGCCACTGATGACAAGTTTGTATAGAGCTAACTCGTACCCATTAATGGAATGAAACACATGTACTTTCTCTAATGATTTCACGCTCGGGTGTAATAAAAGCGAATGTTAATCGGTTTGTATAGTTCACACAGGTGCTGTGCCACTCAGACAGTTGTTATCAGTGTAATATTCCTGTATGAATTGTTGTTTTTTGGAAGACGACTAATGAACAGGGAAGGCCAACAAATGATAACGCGAGGACTGTTAAGTGTCAGCTTTGTTTCCAAATGAGTGTCCAGAGGTTTGACGGTAAAATTTGACAGGTCAGTGTAGCGGTCATATAAGGCTTTCAATACAATAGAACTCTGAGTTAGAGCAGGCGCGGCGTGAGATAGAAAGTCACACTTTGATAAATGAAATACCTTCTTGACTCTTCTTTTTCTTTGTTACTGTTGGGTTTATTGATCTTGAATAATTTTCTTAGGCTAACATGAACATAAAGTCATATTATTGATGAATGGCTCCAAACCTTTGTGAGTTTCAGAGCCATTTTTGTCCCGTCTATTTATCTTATGCTCTGTCGTATCATGTTAGAAATGAATTCTTCTAAGCTGGACCAATCAGTGACAAGTGTTATTTAAATGTTTAACACAACTGACATGTTTTTTTTTTGTTTTGTTTTTTTTTGGGGGGGGGGGGTTGCCCTGAAATATTTTATTGTCCATTCCAGTGCTCTGAAGGGTATGAAATAAGATGGTAGTGAGCACAGGGATGGAAGAACTAATAGGGCAATATTTTCTATGCATGTAAAAGAAGGTCTGCAGATCACTGTCTGTGAAAGAGGGAGAAAGGGCAAAACAGGATGGTTGAATGTGTTATAGCACCTCGTTTATCCTTTCTATTTTAAAGCTATATTTGTTGTGGAAATGTTGGGAGCCTTAACACATCTAAAAATTAAATTTTTTCTCTATGTTTAAAAATAATAGTAAAACCCTTCATCATATGAACAGCTCTTTCACCTAGTGACAAATTGTCGCATAGCTCCGAATAGAAATAACTGCTGACAGCTGGCCAGAAGGTTAAAACAATATTTGAATGTGGGTTTTTAAGTTTTTGTATATAATAGTTGTGGTAGGAATTCTCTGTGGACACCTTGGGGTTGAATGAAAGACAACATCTGAAAGGAGCTCTGCAGGTTCATGTGTGACCCCTGTCAATCTCATATAAACCAGTATTCAGGTTCCGGAGGGAGTTTAGTTGCTAAGCTAAAACTTGAAGAGGTCTACCATCTGGAGTTTAACCCACAGCCTTACTTGACTTAGCAAAGGAAACCGCACCAAGCCTGGAGATGTAAACTCTCGGATTTCTAGCTCTTTCTCACTTCCTTCTGTTGTATTGACAGATCACAGGCTCAGATATATTAGCAACACCATCCAGGCACCTCAGAGAAATATTAAAAACTCTTAGAAAGCCCCATATTGCATTCATAATATCGAAGAAGTCTTAACGATAATGAAAATAGATTTGACACCTTTGGGAACAGTTTTGTTTTACCAAGCTTATTCTGACAACGTGGAGATGATGTCGTGTCCCTCTCCCAGCGAATATGTTCAAAAGTCTTTCACAGGACAACGTCTTTGCACCGATGACTCCCAGCGTTGGCCATGGACTGCCAGTGAAGATAGTATCATCCTGGCTGGAAGTTTCTGCAGAGAGTTGACACTTTTTACTCCAGCATTGGGATCGCCTTCTCACCGAATCAACAAACAGCTACGCAACAACTTTCTCAGTCTTCACCAGAGATCCCTGTGTTTTTACAGCGCTACCCTCTGGGTCAAAGTGCAATCCATTGTAGCGCTGCGTAGTTAACTCCTCTCCTCCTCGTCGATCCGTGCATTCTTCTCTCCGGATGACCAGAAACTATTCCGGACCATTACCCCCGGACAAAGCGAGCGAACAAAAGAGAGCGAAGGAGCGAGGAGGCAAAGTGGAGGCAGGTGGATCTATACGACTGTGTGTGGGGCTGTTTCCTGTGTATCCATGCATGCACGGTCCCAGGAACCCAGCATTTAAGGGCCGTGCGAGAGTGGTGTACATGCACTGCCAGTTTTCCGCCACAGATTTTCCTCCCAGCTTCTGTCATACTTCCACGGCCGCGTGTGACAGACGTTTTGTGGTTTTGTGTTTCGCTGTGTGGGCGAGCATTTGTTTTCCCTCTGTGGATCTGTGTGGTCACCGTGTCTTTTTAGCGCTCTAAAAACATTACAGATAGTTCTGTAATTCATCGGACTCCTTGAATTTTCTTTTCTTTTCCCCCCACGTTGTAATTATATGTTAAAACGCCATCCTCTGTTGCCAATGCGGGGGAATGGTGATTATTTCACTCGAATTACGGAAATAAGTTATTCTAACTTATATCTCGCACGTCACCGCGAAGAAAAATACGACGCACGGCTAAATGGAGAAGAAGGGGAAAGCGCTCGCAGATGAAATATGTTAATAAGCTGCCAAGGCACGAGCACAACTTCTGGTTAATGGCACAACACTGTAATTTAGCCCTCCAGAGGAGAGAGATGAGCATCTTCATCACCACAAGTCCCCCTGTCTGAGAGAAGGATCCGAGCAGACAGGCGGCATTAAACCGCCAACGAGAAACAGAGGGAAAGCCTGCCTGTCCCCATCTCCCATGCACATTATCCCTTCAACCAGCGGAGAGGCAATCAGCAAAGGAAGGATAATTTCTTCAGAATGCCTTAATATAGGCCAAATGAAAGTCAGGAAAAAAAAAGGAAGCTAAAAAAAAAATAAAAAAATTGCAAATGTTTGGCATGAAGCAGTGAACGAGTAAGTGATGCAGAGCGTCAGTCGCAGCAGCAGCAGGAGGTTGGAGTAAAAGCGGCACATCAGCTTGATGAGGGGACGCCCAGCCGACAGATCACATCCCTCTCCGGGTTGCATGTGGCATTACACACACACAGACTATTCCAAAGCCATCAGCTGGTTGAAATCCATCCACCAGCATCGCAGACATCAACTGTGCTTCTTCTCACGTCCCGGCAAGGGTCCAAACCAAAGTGCGTTTCTTATTCACGCCATCAACGGCAGCACTGATACAGCAAATCTGTCACAGGGCAGGGTAAGCAGCTGACACCGATACGTCTTCACCATTCTGCAATGATATCGCGCAAACAGGCGGGTTGATCGGCGACGTTCGAAGGGTAATCCCAACGACAGGGCATGGCGAGGTCACGGCGACAGCTCCAGGCTTAATGCAAATGGAGGAAGCAAAGTTTCGTGACGGGATTGCCTTTAGCCAGCCAGTGCTGTCAACATCAGGCATTTGTTTTGCATACGGCTTCCAGCAAGTGAAATAGCCTCATTAGATTGTGGTCTGCGTACAGCAATCAGGGCGAGGGGAGTGATTGGGGAGGGGGGAAAAAAATAAGCAAGACAAATTGACAAGCATGTTCTACTCAAACATGTGCGTGTGATTTGAGCCGTAGACTGCATGCTAATCAAAATATTCAATGATTTTTCTTGGTGAGAATATTGCAGGTGAGAAACAACTGCCTTTCTGATAAAATGTTGGATAAAATCATCAGAGTATTATATAGAAAAATCCTCCATACCATTATGACCACCCGCCTAACAGAGCGAGGTCCCCCTTTTGCTGTTTTTGGCAACAAAAGGGGGACCTCCTTCATCTTCCTTTAGACCTCCTCTCTGGCATTTTCAGCCTTAGCATCCTTCTACCAAAATACTCCCTCCGCTAGGAAAGGGAGGATACATTTTTCGAAATACTTTAATATAAGCCAAATGTAAGTCAGACTAATCACATTGTATTTACAAACTCCAAGAATGAATTCAAAAGTAGTGTAAAGAGCACTTTTATTTTAATGTTCTGCTGCCATATGAACAAAAGTAACATTTGTAGCACTTATCAGTAACACATATTTAGTGTAAAGCTCAACTTAAACATGTAAAACAAAAAATAGCAATAATAATAAGTTAAAGCTTATTGCCACTCCAGCGCTGGAGGGACGCTGGAGGGACTATGTCTCCCGGCTGGCCTGGGAACGCCTTGGGATTCCTCCTGAGGAGCTGGCCCAAGTGGCTGGGGAGAGGGACGTCTGGGCCTCCCTACTGAAGCTGCTACCCCCGCGACCCGACCCCGGATAAGCGGAAGACAACGGACGGACGGACTTATTGCCACTGACAGGGAATTCTCTTTATGGGGAAAAAATCTACCAAAAACAGGCAATTTCTGAGGTAACCGCAGGGAGCAGCATTACCATTTTATGTTTAATACCAAAGTTTAACTTGGCAGTTGTTACAACTAACTTGTTTCTGTCATATTCCATGCTGGAAGAACTTTAAACTGAAATGCTTGCTAACTCGATATGCTTGCGTTTATTTGACGTTGACACGCGTTTTTTTGTTGTTGCTTTCTCGCGTGCATATAGTGAATGGCAGGGAAAAACAAGCAAAAACACATGGATACTTTGAAACGCGAAGCGACTTCACCGACCGCGTCGAGGCAGACCCCGCTCCGCACAAAACTTGTTCCGTTCGCCAACTCACCGCCTCGCCTAAGCAAATTCCTGCGGGAAACACCGCCTTCCCCATGTCGGCTTTGTTTTTTCCCGGCCAGCACCTTTCTTCCTCTTTGAATCCGAGGCTTGGCTGACAGCGAGGTTATTGGCGCATTATCGCCACCTACTGTTCTGATTCAAACCCCTACACCGCAGCAACAGACCTTTACAAAATAAAAGCATGTGAGCGACATGCGTTAATGCGCGTTAAAGAAAATATCGCCGTTAATAGTCTAATGAGTTAACGCGAAATTAACGCGTTAACTTGCCCAGCCCTAATATATATATATATATATATATATATATATATATATATATATAGATATATATATATATATAGATATATATATAGATATATATATAGATATAGATATATAGATAATACTGCTCTTTTTTAGATCAAACTATAGCCCCATTTACACTACCCTTGTTAAACCGATCCATGCCGAGCTCAGACCGAGCTTGGTTCTGATGACCGTTTGCACATCACGCTATCTCGGTTCCTCGCCTCTTAGTGACGATCCATGGTACAATTTCTCTCTAGGATTGAAGGAGGGACTCAAGCAAATCAAAATGGCGGCGCCCGTAACATTCAGGAAGTTATGCTTGGTTATAATTGTTTTTTCTGGAGAGTCAGGCGAAGAAGGCAGCCTTTGGTGAATTTACTTGACAAAGTCGTCTTTTAGGAAGTGGATAAGACACATGATAGTCTAATCAGTGCTTACAGACCCAGGGAACAACGACAGACGTTGAGATTCATCACATTGCTAAGCAGAATCATCACTGGAAACCGTGTGGCACGGTAAGGAAGCTAGTATTTTTATAAATGTCTGAAATTTGTCTGAATGGAGTGTGAATCGGCAAAACTAGTCAGCTGACTGTAAGGAGATGACGCGGCCTGCTCATGCGCTCTTTGTTATCTGCGAACCAAGCCAGAGAAAAACCAGGCCGAGCCCACTCATTGAACTGGTCTAGATTTAGCGCAGTCCGGTTGTGTCTGGCATGGTCCAGTTCATTTTGCGATCCATTTAAGCCCCCTTTACACTACCTTTGTTAAACTGATCCGAGCCGAGACCAGTCCGAGCTTGGATCAGTTAACCAAGCCGAGCCTCGTTCTGACGACCGTTTACACATCACCTATCTCGGTTCCTTGGTTTCCTCGCCTCCTAGTGACGATCTGTGGTACTACTGCTCTCTGGGATTGAAGACGGGACCAAGCAAATCAAAACGGCGGCGCCCGTAACATTCAGGATGTTATGCTTGAGTATGATTGTCATATTTCGGTGTTTGCAGAGAGTCAGTGGAAGAAGGCAACCATTGGTGAATTTACTTGAGAGAGTCGGCTTTTGGGAAGTGGATGAGACAAACGAACGTCTACTCCGGGTTTACAGACGCCAGAAAGGACAGACACTGAGGTTCATCACACTGCTAAGCAGAATCATCACTGGAAACCGTGTGGCACGGTAAGGAAGCTAGTATTATTATGAATGTCTGAAATTTGTCTGAATGGAGTGTGAATTGGGACGTGCAGCCAGACACGCCGGAAAAACCTCGGACAGTCAGCTGACTGTAAGGGGATAACGCGGTCTGCTCATGTGCTCTTTATCAGATAACTGGGATAAAAAAAAAACAGGCCGAGACCACCCCAGGTACTGGTCTGCATTTAGCATGGTCCGGTTATGTCTAGCTCGGTTCAGTTCAGTCTGCTTACCGTTTACACTCAAGAGTTATCTCGGTTACCGAGCTCGGACTGGTCTCGGCTCGGTTAAAAAAGGGTAGTGTAAACGGGGTATTTCTTTCTAGATTTTCCACCACCAGTTGCCTGCTCTCACCACAGATCACTGTGTCATCTGCATACATCACCATGTAGATTCCTTTCTAACCTCACCATCGTCAACCTGTCCATCGCCATAGCAAACGAGAAGAGGCTCAGAACCGATCTGTGATGCACTCCCCCTTCCACCCACAGCACACCTCACCTCTTTCCCACAGCTCCCATACATGTCTTGCACCATTCTTACATATCCAAAAGGCGTTTTTTTTTTTTCTTCACAAAAATGGCTCCCTTTACTCCTCTCTCACATCAATGTTCCACTTTATCCAGAATGAGGACATCTTCATCCCTGAAAAAAGTGACCTCTGGTCTGCAGATGAGGTAATGATGTAAATCCTGGCCTGATGATGTT
Source organism: Fundulus heteroclitus (assembly GCF_011125445.2). Taxonomy (NCBI): domain Eukaryota; kingdom Metazoa; phylum Chordata; class Actinopteri; order Cyprinodontiformes; family Fundulidae; genus Fundulus; species Fundulus heteroclitus. Next base: position 30,963,107 of record NC_046381.1, on the reverse strand, counting down.
GCTCCTCTCTGCTGGGTCATCCTTTTGGCCAGTGGCAGCTTTGTCTCCCTGATGTGTAACTGGTCACAGCCCAGGAACTTACCAGTATAGAAACCATTGCTCTGTTTGTGCTTGGGGACCAGACCTTTGGGGTGAACCAGTCAAACTACTGTTTGGGTTTCGTGTCTGCTTTGAATAGAGCCTGGCTGGCAATGACCACATTGATCTAGGGCCTGTCTTGCATGTGATTTCGTCTTCTCCTTCCTGAATTTGTGGGCACGTTGTCTTCTCTAGCATAAAATCCTGATGACTCCCAACTTATGTTTAATTTCAACTCAGTCAGGCAGTCTATTATATTTTCCTTTTCTTTAAAGCAACAGAAACATGTTTTATCTGTTGTACAGTTTTAATGTGCTGCTCCACTTGGGTTGACTTTTGTATATAGCAAAGTTGCAAAGCAGGTCTTTCTATAGATGAATCTGATCCATGACAAGCAGTTATAGACCTTGAAAAACATCTTGCTCCTGCTGACAATGCTCATATCAGGAGGGAAATCTGGGAAAATATTGGCACCAGTGCTCACGGTTTTAATATGCTCTCTGTTATTGATAATGGGGTATATAATATATCTTTATGGTTCTAGAATTTGGCCACGTAAAACCCAGGGTGTGGCTGATACAACTAGCGACTGTGGGTGAACAGGTTCAGGGAACTGAATTTTGTAAGGTACTGGTGGTGCCGTTCATAAAAAAAGAAAAAAATATATATTCTGAACCCTGAGCCAATGTCTGGGATCAGATCCAGACACCCGTCACTACCACCACCCACTCTGTTTTATTCATACATGGCTATATTGTTAAGTAACAGGCATTTCATTTCACCATTGCTGAAGTGTTTTTATAAGAGTACTGTGACTTTTGATTTTAATCTCCATTTGTTGTGGCAAGGTTTTTACCTTGCTGTAATCTGATTGGCTGCAGGCCAAAAAGTTGGAAGGTGCAACAGAGTAAGGGTTTCTTACGCTCACAAACACGTGAGAATCCATCTTGCCTGCTCCCAACTCTCAACTACTGGCGGCCAGCCCAAAATGGGTCAGGCCAATCATGTTGCAGTATTATCATTTAAGGTGCGACATAAAGCTGTAACGAAAGTAGGAGCAGCCGAGCCTACAGCTTGAACCAAAACAGATATGGCAACAAATGAGGATGCTGCTGCTATCACATTTGTTTTATCAGAATCCAAAAGTGTCGATATCCAAATAAATGCACCTTGACCTGTGTGACTTCTTGTGGTTTCTTATGGCATCAGCTCCTTACAACATTTTCAGTTGATACTGTGATTGGCTAAAACCAACCTTTGGTGGGCGGGCACTCGGTGTGGCTTCACCCAATCAGCTCGGAAAGCTCTGCTCAAAGTCTCTCCTTTCTCCAAATGGATGGGAGCAGACCCAGATTGTCAATGTGCAGATTGTAGAGTGCTAGACATTATTAGTTTGGGTTGCCAGGTTATACATTAGTCATATAGAGCTAAAAAGAGGACCCATAAGTCATCAAGCATTTTGGTGTAAAAAAAACAAAACAGATAAAGGCAGGTAACCTGGAGTTACTCAATATTCCTAAAGGTTGCTTCTTGAAAGGTGGAAAACCATTTCCATGACAACAATCCACAAGTTGACATTCTGCAACATAAATTAGTATCTATCTATCTATCTATCTATCTATCTATCTATCTATATATATATATATATATATATATATATATATATATATATATATATATATATATATATAGATAGATAGATAGATAGATATAGATATATAGATATATATATATGGTGCAGTGGGTAGCTCTGTTGCCTTGCAGCAAGAAGGTTCTGGGTTCAAATCCAACACCGGGTTTTTCTGCATGGAGTTTGCATGTTCTCCCTGTGCATGGGTGGGTTCTCTCTGCAATAGACTGGCGACCTGTCCAGGGTTTACCCTGCCTCTCACCCGGTGAATGCTGGAGATAGGCACCAGCAACCCCCATGACGGATTAAGTGGGTCAGAAAATGGATATATATATATATATATATATACTTTGTGGATAATTTTTACACTGCTTTCAAATCCTTTTCATCTCATAATGCCATCTTTGATGCACAGCAGTAGAACTGCAGCTCATGTGCTCTGTTTGTCTACCCGGAGTAATTCTTAAGCAAAATAAAAAGAAATAAAATTGCCCACATCACTCACTACTGGCCCCAAAACAGTTGCCTACAGAATGGAGCCCTTTCATTTCCGCGTCCTCCCCCCTCCTGTTTACACCCAGTTTACATGAATGCGCTTTGTTTACCTCACCCACTTTCAGTGATCCCCTCGGGTCGCACTTGAGTATGTAGGCCGGTGTGTCTCTTCTTGCCTATTAGCGCATGTCGCAGGACAATTCATGACAAATGGCGCTACTAACAGTGTTGATTTGAGGCAGGTGATCGTCCCCCGTCTTCTTTCTCCTCGGAAAAACAGAGGCATACAAGGGTGATTGCAATCGCCCTGTGGATGCCTCTTTGTGTACGACATGCTTGATTGACAAGGGACGTCACCCAACGTCTGTGTTTCAGTGTGTGTGTGTGTGTGGTGAATCATCTTGGCCGGAAAGCCAAGATGATTTTTTTTTTAAATCCAGATGATATGGCAGTTTAGCAGTCGGTTGCAAATATTTATATTGGAAATGAAGAGCAACTATAATAGAAAAAGGACACTCACGTGAACACACAGGCTGGCCGAAAGCTCTAGTGTTGACAAGTCAGGGTTTATAAGACACCCACAACGTTTTCGTGAAACTTTAGACTTTCACTTAAGGAATAGATTTCTGATTACAGTCTGTGTGTCTTCACATTTCAAAATGCATGTTCAGCTACAAGGCACACAGCTGGGGATGATGAAGGCAGAGCTTAGCCACAAACTCTGGCTGGCTAATCAAAAGATTTAATCGAGCCCTAGAGTCAGAACCTCACCAACATGTTGTACTAGGTGCAGTGAGGGAGTCTAATTGTGTCCTGGGGGCTGCGAAGGGCTTCCATCATACATACATACTAACTTTTTTTTTCAGTTAGCCATCTCACAGCGTGCAGTTAGATGAGTTCCAGCTTGTTTACCATCCACGATTTCTCTGACAGCTCTGATTTGAACTCTTCACACGGGAGCCTGTTTGACCAGAGAGGCCAGGTAACAGATAAAGCCGGCGGACGCTGTGACGACGGTGACCCCTGTAAACACAGATAATCTGTGACTCACAGGGCCCCGCGGGTCCTGGGACCTGTGTTGTTTGGCGAGGTTATCTCCAGCAGAAAGCTGGAGTCTGGACCCTGCAGGCACGAGAACGGGATAGCAAAGCTGGCGCGACCTTGTTAGCTGCCGTGCATGCAGGAACTTCAAAGAAGCGGCGGGTTAAAGGTCAGCACTGGACACGATAAAAGCACGTCTGGAGCTGTTAATCTGTCTTTCTTAACATGGACCTTCACATTCAGAATTGTATAACAATGCAATGATTGCTTTTAGGGTTCCGTATATTCACGCTGACTGAAGGTGAAATAAAAAGACTCCAATGTCGTTGTTTTTTTGTTTTTTTTCAGGGTAGCCGGGACGGCATGTTTGTAAATCTAGATTGTAATCAAGTAAGGCAATGGGGAATGGGAGGAAAAAAAGCCATTCATACCCTGAATTTGCATTCGGTGGCTCTCATTCATCAACCGTGGCTAAGGCAGAACAATGCGTTTATGTTCAATTTCATTTTAGGACACATCGGTTTAGACATGGTTGCCAGGGCTCAGATGGTTTGTGCAAGTTTATGTCAGTGTCCATATGAGGCTGGTTCAGAAAATCTGTGAGACATGCAAGAGCAAAATTATCTTTAGCATTGCAGGATTTCCTGTTGTAATTTAATTGGGAGTACAATCAGTTATGCCGATTGCATAAACGTTCCATGAACTAAGCTGGGTCAGTACTAGAGCCTTAGTTCTGTGGAAGATTTTAAATTCGGGGGAAGCAATTCGACGACACAGGAGAAATATTTGGTTCTATTCAAAACAACGACATTGGATTTATCTGTGTGTGTAATTGCACAGAGCAAAATTATGCAGTCATCATGAGAAAATTAAACGGCATAGTGCAGAGGTTTTACTGATCAGCCGGATTTCTTTATACTGGGCAATAAGTGGCTTTTGTGTCAGTTTTGTCCTCTGAAGCACGTTTTTGTGGAGGCATATTAAAATCTAGAACTGGAATAAAAAGAGGGCGACCTCACACTCCTGTCCCAATGCAGGTGTTTCACACACTGAAGGGTTTGGTCAACCTTCTAATATTCAGCTGAGGAGGCACACATTCACACAGGCTGCAGCGTTATTTGGTGGGGACTAATAAATTAATAGATGTGCGCTGGATGAACTCTGCGGTTCAAGCTGGACAGTCAGGTTTAGTCTGATCCCTTCGGCTGGCTACCTTGACAGATGAAATGCTTTTAAAATGCTGCAAACAGGGCTTCATGCATTACTTGGATGATGAGATGAGAATGAGAATGTGAAAAATGCTTTTATTCGAAACTGAAAAGAAATTATTCAGCAACTGCAATGAATAAATGTTTTTGTCTTTATTTAGTCAAAAGTGCGTGTACGTGTGTTTCAGTGTGTCAGTAACCATCCGTTCAGACACCGTCACATTAATGTCGATGGTTTTCTTTTGTGCCGTCTTTCATTCAGCTGGGAGACCAATGACGTGTCAAGGCCACAGAATCAAACTCATTTTCCGGTTAATTTCTAATAAAACTTGTTTTAATTCAGTTACTCTTTTAAAGCCTATAAACACAAAACTTGGATGGCCACATGTGTAGTTGAGGCTTACTTTATCTGCTCCTCGTTGATAATGTAATAATGGACATGTATGGCCTTTTATCATGCAAAACATTGAGTAAAAATCTTGAAAAATATGCTTCTTCGGTTTATGATATAGGCATGAGTTAAAAGTAGTTCAGATTTGGGAACGGGAGGTCCAGTAAATTTATTATTAGGAATTGTCCTCTTTGTTGTTGTGGAGAGATTACATATGAGCTTAAAGAAGCTATACCTGAAATTACTTTTGTCTATGACATAAAAATGACTTTTTACTATGAGTTAAAGGACGCAATCAACTGACTAACTGATTGTGCGATCAAGCAATTCCAGGCGTTTTTTAGTAGGAAAGAGCAGCAAACTGGGGACAACCCGGGACAAGGTTCTCTGCTAATGGCACAACGACAGGCATTCACATACCAAAAATATCATTTACCCTAAAACACAGCTATTTATGTCAAAGAAAGTGAAGAATGACACCTTGTTTCCTCCAGAGTATTGTGCACGACCTTGAGGTGTGAGTTTAATCCTGTGCGTGCTGAGGGATTCTCATGGGGGAAAAACTGTTAGGGGCTTAAAGTTCAAACTAAACTGTTCTCACTCGTGGTTCTGAATTGTGTGGGATCAAGGGAAATTCTTTCAAAAGGGACGGCTCTTACATTTTTCAATGTATTTTCTGACACACAACATACTTGTTATTCTGGGTTAGTTTTACGCCTCTCCGACGTTTGTGTAACGGCATCGACAAGAGTGTGGTCCTGTGGTTTTCAAAGTCTCATCGATGTTTGGAAATGTTCTAAAGAGAAATGTCTGAGTTGTCTGATTAGCAGATCAGGTGAAAGAATCCTGTTGGCAGTCACAGTCAATTTTGTCTAGTAACACGGACATTGTTAAGCTTAGAAAAACAGGGACAGCAAAAGATCTCTTAAAAGGCAAAGGTGATTCTTAGGTGTTAAAATGCTCACATAAAAATTAACTCATGCATTCACCTAAAATATATCAGTTATTGCTGGTGAGGACAGGATTTAGGTATTTTTAACCTAAAGTTATAGTGGCATGCTGCTTCACTCCCTCAGCATTTCCTCAAACTGTGAATATTTATTGGGGCCCAAAAAAGCCTTCACGGCCCTTTTATTCAAAACTGTGAGAGAAATCGAGCACTTCAGATTCTATCTATTTGATTCCACGCAGCTCTAATATCACCTCTCTCAAATGAGGCTTTTTATTACCGCTCAGGGTGACAAGCTTTATTTGCAAGCTGTTTGCTGTAGCAAATCGTTATTGCTCCATGGCATTTCAATTGAATAAGATACCGACTTATTGTATCATTCACTGGTCCCCAGACGTGACTCCACTGGAAAATAAGATATTGAAATTGTGATTTTTAATAAAAGCAGCCCAAGATATGCTTCTACCTGACGATGATAAGACATTTCCAACAATGGTGTGTGAAGAATATTATTACCAAACCGGTAGCTGTTTATCTTGAGCACACAAAATGTCCACACGTACAGAGTAGGATTTTCTAAAGGTCTTTAAACACGCATGTCCTTAACCTCAGAGTGTTATATATTTTATATATATATATATGTGTATATATATATATATATATATATATATATATATATATATATATATATATATATATATATATATATATATATATATATATATACTTCTTTTTTCTGTCTCCTATGCTTAAAAACCAGGTCCTGGACTGATCATCAAATTATCATCATCATCATCAGAGTCTCAACTACCATCTTGGAGGTTTTCCAAACTACAATCGGTCAGCCTGTTAACTGATGAGCGAAACAAGCGTCGCCCTTTACAGGCATATGTAACAACGAGTTTCAGATTCCAAATCCACATTTTTTTCCTTTCTTCGCTGGTTTTGGGGCAAAGAAATGACAGAAAAGGACCGAGCTCAGGCAAGATTTTTCCACATCACCTTGTTGGCCGCGGTACTGCTAGTGCACAGCTAAAGGGCAATTTAGGATCTTTCTATTGTTAAGCCTGGGAAAATGAGACAAAAAGCCTGTTCCAAGTATATAAGAGATGCAGGCTGTCAGGTATGCCAGAGATAGGGCACCAAACAGCTGTAGGGTTCTACCATCCAGAATGCTGAAAGGTGGACTCTCATTAAAGGAGGGTGGGGGGGCATTGAGGTGATGTTCTGTGAAATGATCGGTATGGTTCCCTAACTTGTAGTAGAAAGGTGCCAAATCCTGGTTTTGTTCTCTATAAACTCACAGACGCCCTGTTTACATGGCAACAATCCATTAAAGACAGGATTTTTTTCCTCTTCCTGTTAACACGCTAACGATCTCATTACAATCTCCATTTACACGGCGACAGTTAGACATTTCTGCATTTCCCTCGCCACGCCACTAGTTGCAAAAAAAATATAGAGGACCGTTGTTTAGAAGGTTTGATTCTTGTTTTAGGGACACAGTTTGGTTCCATATGCCTGTTTTTCTGTGTTGTCATCACTCTGGATAAACCATGCACAGGAAACAAAGATGATCCACAATTCAGGACTTTTAACATAATAATAGCGTGAATGCTATTCTGAAGAGCTTGTCCTGTCATATAAAACCCAAAAGAATGACACAGTTTGGTATCACACTGTTCAGTGTTTAAAACTGTTTACCCTACATTCCTGTCAGTAAATAGTAATTCACTGTCCAATCTTGACTCCCTGTTTTCCTGATGCTAAAATACAGTGTTACTGCCTTCCTTATGACCCTTAATTAATGTTCAGCGCAAAAACTGACTGCATTTCACCCCGGCATAAGGACGCATATCATTCGTTTTGGGTTTGTGGCTTTGGTCCAGATTTTTCAATGTTTAAAAGCTACAGTAAGTACGATTTTGTCTCTCCTACCACTGTCTCTAACCCTTGTGTTGTCACAGGAAAGGCAACACATGTCGCATGTGTTGCCTCTAGACTAAGCAACCACTGAGCTATATTATACACTGGAATGCTAATCGCCCGCTGTTAGAACGAGTCGCTTTGAAGCCACCAGCTGCCATATTGGTACTCCCTATTTTCCTCCAGTAACTAGGGAATATGTGCGCTACAGCATCAAATAACAAGGATTTTCTAATGTTCAGGGGGGGCTTAAAACTTTTAAAATGTCAAATGCCATATACTTTTATGTTATGTTCTAAAACTATCAAGTACTGAGAAAGTCATGTGCTGAAATATTTTGCATTTTATTTATTTAAATATATATATATATATTTAAATATATATATATATATATATATATATATATATATATATATATATATATATATAACATTTATACAATATACAATATACAAAAATATATATTTACATATATGTATACATATATACGAAAATACATATACGCATACTTATATATACATATATGTATATTTAATATGAATAACATGTAAAATATTTCAGCACCTAATTTCCTAGTAGTTGATAGTGTTAGTACATCCACTGACTGTAGAATTACCTGTGAAACGTTTTCACACAGCCAGAAAACTGCTTGTTGTTGCAACCAAATCCTGTGAGATTCTGTGAGAGTAGGGAGTAGCAAGATGGCGGCCAGTGACTTCAGTTTTTCGGCAAAATCAGCACTCCAGTGTATAATATAGCTCAGTGTAAGCAACACCCGTTTCACAGTGCTTGCACACAGCCGCAGTTTCATCCATACCCGTGCAGAATACATAGAACAAAATCAGAGCGAAATGACCCTGCAGGTGTCTCCTCTAACCCTGGGGCTCCTATATTTTTATCACTTAGCCCTCCCAGGACTGACCGGGCTCTTTGAGGCTAGCTTCTTTCTTGTGCATGTGTTCTGCTGAACAGTAACGTACCACATGTCCTGAAATTAGACAAGCTAACCCGAAAGGGACACATTTTTTTTTTTTTTTTTTTTTGCATCAGCTGTTCTATACCATGCCAGCATTTACTTGTGCTGATGCTCTCATAGCAAGTAGTAGATACCAAGTGAGCCTCAACAAGTTTCTTAATTTTTTTTTTTCCTACTAGAAATTGGAGCAAAACTTTGGGACTGGAATGGGAGAGTCCTCGATAAAAATGCTGTAAGATTCAGTGGTTTTAATATTACTTCAGCTTTTTTGGGGGTTTCATCATTACACAGCTTTCTTTAGCTATCTTTGACAATGCTCAAGGAGACAACGACTGAATCGGACCTCATAGTTTGACTAAAAAAACATTAATCCATCTACTCGTCAAGTGTCTATACCCGCTTGTCCTTACAGGGAGGTAGGGGATATCTTCAGCAATCATTCAGCAAGAGTTTCCATTTCATGTGTAAAAACCTTTTATTAGACAAAGACCTTTAAGTTGCCATCATATGCAGTCATTTTATGTATTTGTAGCTGGTGGCAGCACCTGTACAATGGTTTTATTTCAGAAGCCACAAAGCTGAGGGAAACAGCCTTTCACTGTCTAACTGAAATAAACAATGCAACTTTGAGTTTTAGCTGTTTTTTTAGTTTGAGATGAAAAACTTCTGTCATGTCTGGAGCAGCCGTAAATAGACTGACCCGTCGCTCCTCTCCTTCCCTTTTCCCTCTTTCCAGACTGACCGCTGCCTGCCGCAGGATCCAAACTCACAAGCTCAGAAGTACTTCAAACCGGGCCCAGATCAAAAGAAACGTAAAAAATTCATTTTAGTGTAAGATGAAAGAAGGCACCGAGTCAGTGAAACGACTGCATAATGTGAAAACGCTTCTGCAAAAGGCTCCGCCACGAGCCTCCGGTGTGTGCATTTTTCATGGTCATTTGACATGTTTGAAAATGGACGTTAAATTGATCTGACAGAAACCCCTGATCGCAAACATACATGTTCAATGTCAAAATGTTTATTTAATACTGTTTAACATAGTAGCCTGGATATGTTATCTCCACTGAGTAAAAGCCTGAATTATCTCAGTTTACAGCGGCGGCCATTTACCTTTACTTAGACTGTACTCACGCTGTGGTGGAGTAAGGTACAACATCTTCCAAATACATTCCTTTCCTTTAAACCTTTTTAACATTTTGTCGCATCAATGATTCAACGGACTATTTCGGGATGTGTTTGTGATCGACCAACATGATGAAAACATAAAAAAACGTTATTCTCTGCCATGTCTAAGGATGGTTTATTAGCTGTGACGGCTTTTAGGCAGCACACGTGCGCACGTAGAGTTTCAAAGAACATTACACCAACTGTAGTAACGTGGCGGGGGAATTACACAAATTTACTGTTTACTGTTGCCGTGTAAACGGAGATTGTAATGAAATCATTAACATGTTAACAGAAAGAGAAAAAAAAAATCCTGTTTTTAGTTGATCGTTGCCATGTAAACAGGGCCTCGGTGGGTTTATAGAAAACTCAGCTCCACTGAGTCAATGCCTTGCTTACCAAACTTGCTGCAGGTATGACAAGAAACATTATATTTTCACCTATCTTTGCCAAATTAGCTAAAACACAGGTATAGGCTGGATCGACGTTATCTATGAACCTACATTCTTAATTGTGCCAGAGATTTTTAATAGGCCGAGGGTCTGAACTTTAATTGGGCCATTTTTTTCCACATCAGTATTCTGTGATCTAAACCATTCCATTGTTACTCTGGCTGCATGTTTAGATTTATTCTTCTGCTGGAAAGATAAGCTCTGCCCCAACCGAAACTCTTTTGTAGACTATTAACAGGTATTCTTCCAGTGTTTCGCTCCATCCATCTCCGCTCTCGCCTGCTTCGCCTTGCACAGCATGATGCTCCCAGCACCGTTTTTCACCATCAGGAGGGTGTATTCTGCAAGCCCTTAGCTCCTCCAGTGACTCCCAGGACCCCTTTGCTACTTCTCAGAAATAAAGCTCTCCTTGCCTGGTTTACTAGTTTAGGTGGAGGACCACATCTACCCAGGTTTGCATGTTTTGCATATGAATTGCGCAATACGAGACGCTTAACGCTTGCAATATCGATTCAAGACCTAAAGCATGCATAAGCATGCAGTGCAGTGGAAAAGACTTCAGGCACAAGGCTCTCTGCTTCTAAATAAAATGCCAGACATCCGAGGATTGCAGAGCTCCTACTTATTTGCTTGTCTGCGTGCAGCTAAAAGCTTTGGACACTTTCCTTATCTGTTTACCAGTAAAACTGATGCAGGACACCCAGCAGACGAGACTTCACATCAGGCGATCACAGACAAACCGACAGACTCCTTTGCCACCCATCTGACAAACACATAGGCACACACACACACAAACACACACACACACATATCTTATCTTGGCAGTGAGATGCGGTGTTGCAGCGGTGACAAGCTGTCCAGCCGGTTAAAACCATCCCGGGAGAGTTTCTGTGCCGTTTGTGTGATGTTGTTTTTTGTAATTAACTCAGACAAAAGCTCCACAATCTTCCTTCTGATGTGGACTCAACACAAACACACACACACACACACACATTCCACACCTATCCTTCCTGATAAACAGGGAGTCATGCAGGAAGTGTCGACAGAATCAAACAGAAAGAGAAAAAGAGTTGGTGGGAATCTTTTTTTTGTCCTCTGAATGGCATTGTTTTTAAACACATGATGTACTGACCGTGTTTACGGCAATCAAACAAACATTTGCCTTTAGTCCGTTGACAGAAGCTGAATCATGGATTCCATGGCCCATTGCGATGTTTTCTGTCAGCATGCGAGCAACAGGGCTGATGAAATGACAAAGTGTCAAATTATCCTCAATGGTCAGGAGAAATTGAGCAAACATTTGGAGAAAGGTTCTCTGGTCACAATGCAACTGTTTCGTCTACATGCAGAGGTTACCCTTTTAACAGGACAACACAGCTACAAGAGCTATATAGGGCTTTTTTAATCTCATTTATTCATCTAGATGTGAAGAAATTAGTTTAATACAATTTGGTGAGTATCTTCTCCCACATAATTATATCAACACCGGAGCGCCCCAGGGATGTGTTTTCTCCCTCCTCTTTTTCTCTCTGTATATACATGACGGCATCTAAGCTGTCTGTGAAACTCCTGAACATTGGTCTGATCCAGGACACACACAGGCAGGAGCTGGATCAGCTAGTCCACTGGTGAGCTAAAGACAAGGGAAATGACAATGGACTTCAGGAGAACCACTCACAGCTCCCCCTTCCTATCCTCAACAACACTGTCTACTGTGGATCTCAGGTCCCGGGAGAAGGTGGTTCCTAGTAATCACCTTCTCATCTTCTACTTTTTTTCTAAACTTCTTCTACACACTCTCATCTTCTACACTGCCATCATTCAGTCTGTCTTGTGCCCATTCATCTCCACATGGTTTAGCTTATCTACAAAACCAGGCAGGTCCAAACTGAGCAATTACAGCTGCAGAGAGAATCATCAGTATGGACCTTCCATCCACTCAGGACCTGTACAGGTCCAGTGCCAGTAAAAGGGTTGTCAAAATAGCTATTGGGCCAACTCATCCTGGTCACAGATTATTCAGACTTTAGGTCAGCGCTACAGAGCAATAATGGCTAAAACGAAGTTGACACAGAGCCAGTTTCTATCCCAGGGCGTGTATAACTGCTGAACAGCTGCTGAACAGGATACAATAAGCATAGTTAACACAAGCACACACACACACACACACATATCTATATCTATATATATATATATCGATAGATAGATAGATAGATAGATAGATAGATAGATAGATAGATAGATAGATAGATAGATAGATAGATAGATAGATAGATAGATAGATAGATAGATAGATAGATAGATAGATAGATAGATAGATAGATCCATCCATTTTCTTACTCGCTTTATCCCTCATGGGGTCATGAGGGGTGCTGGTGCCTACATTGCAAAAAGGAAGTACAATTTTCTTGAAATGTGTGTATTTTTGCTTAATTTGAGCATATAAATAACACTACCTGGTAATAGAATAACATTTTTGCACTTAATATAGGAACATTTCATCTCCATCATCTTATTTCAAGTGCAGGATGTCTAATTATCTTATTTTAGGGGTCAAAATACTCATCATATTAGCAAATAGTATTTGCTCAAATCAAGGAAAAATACACTAATTTCAAGAAAACTGTACTTACTTTTAGTTCCCTTTTTACAGTGTATCTCCAGCATTTCAATGGCCGAGAGGCAGGGTACACCCTGGACAGGTTGCCAGTCTATCACAGGGCAAGAAGGAGGAAGCCGGAGTACTCGGAGAAAACCCACGCATGCACAGGGAGAACATGCAAACTCAGTTTGAACCTAGGGTTGATATATATATCGCTGTTGCCTTGCAACAAGGCTGGGTACAAGTCCTATCCTGGGCCTTTCTGCACGGAGTTTGCATGTTCTCCCTGTGCATGCGTGGGTTCTCTCCTGGTACTCTGGCTTCCTCCCACAGTCCAAAAACATGACTGTTAGGTTAATTGGCCTCTTTATATTCTCCTTAGGTGTGAGTGTGTGTGTGAATGGCTGTTTGTCCTGTTTGTCTCTGCGTTGCCCATTGACAGCTGGAGATAGACACCAGTGGTATGCTTGATATATTCTGCAGCTAGCTTGCAGGCGTTGCCTCATATTTTTAAAACTAAAGAGCATTCTAGTAGAAGGAATAAAACCTGAATTCCGTGAATACGTTGTCCAAATCCACACAGGCCGCGCCACAGATATTTAAAACGAGATCTCTTCTGAATGTTAGAAGAGACTCCCAAAAAAAAATCATGAACATTTATCATATATCACATATCATCCATTAATCCCCATAGGGTTGCAAACCTAGGGTCTCCAGTATCACAACACAACACAGAGACAAGCAAAACCATGCACTCGCATACCCACTCCCAGGGCAAAATATAGATGTAGCTTAGCAGTCATATCTGGTCTTTGGTTGGAAGGCAGAGTACACTAACATGGAGACGACATGCAAACTCCATGCAGAAAGACTTCGGGCCAGGATTGGAACCCAGGACCTTCCTGCTGCAAGACAATGGAGCTACTAACTGAGCTGTGAATAGCATTTATAAAGAAAACTCCTAAATTATGTGTAAGGAGACCTTTATTTATCATTTGATATAATAGTTACCATTCAAATGAAGTTGTCTATTTCAAACTTATAACTGCATTACTCTTTCTCTAGTTTTGTGTTTGTGCATGCACAGAACTGTTTTTCAGAGGTTCTCCTGGGTTATGTTGGATGAAGGTGAGCCTTGATCGCTGATTTAGCCTTTAGAGCATTTATAGTCCTTTTGTTTGACATGTTTATAGGGGCCGCTAAAAGTGTCCATGTTCAAAGGGTGGGGAAGAATTCACCGTGACCTGCTCACAATAAACATTACCTTTTGTGGATCCCTCAGCCGTGGAATCTCGTAACCAGACTGAGGTTGGTAGACGCGAAGGGGCCCACTGATTCCAGTGTTAAACAAGCAGTGCAAGATCCAAGTGTGTGCAAGAATCCACAAACATCTTATTGAATTATCCCGTTTCCGAGCCGAGCCCCTCAAAATATCACCTGGCGCTCGGACCAGCCTCGCTCACCAAACCCACACTGGAAACCCAAATAAATTCCGAGCGCCGGGGTGCAGAGCCGGGCCAAGAGAAACATTTCTCATGCGCCGATATCAGAGGATCTTTAGGAGAGTTGTGGGTTCAGGCGGCAGGGGCCCTCTCCAAAGCAGCATCATAACTAAGTGAGGTCATTTTGTTGAATCACCCCCTGAAGTAAAATGCCTTTGAGGCCTTTAACAACTTTATTGCCACATATATCAAGGCCAGGCTTTGGTCTTTTTTGCTTCAGTTTGTGCGAGCTTGGAAGCGTTCTGTGAGCTGCTGCTGCCGTGCCCCTACTCCTCCACTCTCTCCTCATTCATTTGACCCGTAGTCATTTTTGGCTTTTTTTTCTTTTTTCCTTGTCTCTCCTCTTTGTTTCCTTGCCTGTCTTCATTAAACTTGTCAAGTTCCCGCTGCAGCAACGCCAGCCCTGTATTATGTTCTGCTTTTCTCATCACCATGCCCTTCAGTTGCCTGGAAACTGAGCATGACAAAGACATTTGAAGAGCCGGAGAACACCTTCTGACACAAAAGAAACAACAGACCTTGTTATAGAAAGTGTATTGAAAGTTTTACAGTTGAAGTAGGGAGCAATTAGAGTGCCCCGTTGGGTAAATTAACATATACAGTGGCATGTCCGTCTGGTACATGCTGACGAAAAAAAAATGTGGACAGTTATGGACAATATATACATTTCTTCTAAAAGTTAGGACTCTGCTTTTGATACGGTTTATAAGTTAGTGCCACGCAGTATTGCCATATTGGGCTGGTATCCTCCCAGTCGGGCTTCTTTTGAATAGATTGGGCTGGAAAAAAAATTGCTTTGGGCAGGGTGTTCAAATTTGACCTGCTTTTCACGACATTTATCGGGTTTGTAGGAAAACAGTCAAAATAGTTCTCCTTGTGTTGCAGAAAAGTAAAAAACACGTTTGATGAAACACCATTTCCCCGCACTTCTTTTGATAATTCATTTATTTTGAGATGTCTACAACCTGACTTAATCAATGATTAATAATCATAGTCAATAGTAATTAATTGTAGGTTAATCAAGTGTCACTATGAAATGGTATTGGTCAGTGTTGATCGTAAACGCCCCAAATGGGGTTAAAGGTTTAAACTGATCAATTCAAAAATCTTTCATGGCAGTGTGTGAACTAGAGATACTAGATTGATGTATAATCTGAGAAAGAAAGATAAAGAAATTGTATATTTAGTTGGATTTACAACTCATGTTGGCAGGCCACTGATGATCTTCATGCAATGTCTAAGACAACATTATTGGGAAAGTGATGTTTGTTTGTAAGCTATTATGTTGCCTGATTGGACATTTTGTGGGGAGCCTTAGTGTGCAGCATTTTTTTTATTTGCTATAATGCAGGTGTGTGCTAATGATGTGTTCTTTATCATTTTTAATATTTCTGCGCTTTTAACATGAGGTTGTTTGTATCATTATTGCTTTTAGTTGGGCAGGTTTTACATTGTATTTGGCTGGAAACATACAGTCAGATCTGGCAACCCTGGTGCCATGTTCTCAGTTGCCTTACCTTGAGACTTCCAAACATTCCTGTCAGCATCGTGACTAAACAGCTCAAACTGACCATAAAAAGTTTCTTCACTTTTGGCTTGATTGTTTTCAAGATTTGGTCAATCTTGTAGATGCCTGTCTTTGATTTTTTTCCCATTCCTTCTCAATCCACATTGTTGTTTTTAAGCTTAATTCACTGTGGACAGCGACAGCGATCACGTATTCAGGTTTATGATCAGCTTAAGTCTTCCTGATGATTGGGTTCTTCTTGAACATCCTAACCAAATTCCTTTTATCTGAGGGTTACAGATTTGGTCAGATAAAAAATGCTTGGACACAATTCACAGTTCGAAAAGGGTAATGAACGGATAACCCAAGTGAACCTTAAGCTCCTTGAATGCTCCAACCTCAACAACAGCATAGTCAGTTCCTAATTAAAACGATATCTACCAATCTGCCAATTAGAGTGGGGAAAGTCACCAAGGCACTATCCATATATAGGGTAGGAACGTATTTGAAAATATATATATAAAATTCTGCCCCGGTATGAATAGAAATAAATCCAAAATAGGTCGAAACATGAATACCAAATGATTGTTTCAACAACAAAAAAAAATTTTATCTAGTAGAATCATTCTAATTTGGAAAAAAAGGCCAAAAGAAATCCAGCATTAAAGCCAACATGACATACATGTCCATGATCACTGTATAAACACCTCTTTGGACCTGTGCTCTGAAAGACTGAGTAAACGTCCTTTATTATTTAT
The DNA here is from genome assembly GCF_011125445.2 of Fundulus heteroclitus. Taxonomy (NCBI): domain Eukaryota; kingdom Metazoa; phylum Chordata; class Actinopteri; order Cyprinodontiformes; family Fundulidae; genus Fundulus; species Fundulus heteroclitus. The sequence goes on along the minus strand of NC_046381.1, from coordinate 30,946,428 downwards.
TTATTTATTTATTTATTTATTTATTTATTTATTTATTTCCTCGTCGGTGTGAAATGTATTAGGCATTTCTTTTTCACATACTGAGTATGTGAGATGTGAGAGATGCTGAGTTGTTTTAGAGTGATAATGCTTTCTATGTTCTAGATTCAACCTCCTCCTTATGGCAATAAAAGCTTAAAGAAAAAGTCAAGTATCTTCAGGGTCGTGATGTCCGGATGGTGTCTGGCTTGTGCCGGCCAGACCCATGGAGAGCTTTGCAACTTGTTGAAAGTAGTTAAAACATCAGGCTGATGTACGTTTTTATCAGCGTAAAGTGTCTTTGGAGCTGCTCCACACCTGCTCCACACAACAGTTCAATAATCTGTGTCGCATTTTATCACATTACAGCCACAGACCTCTATGTACTTTATTAGGATTTTTTTTTATGTTGGACCAACAAAAACTTGTGGAACTTTATGCAACAGATAATGAAACGATTCATGCTTTTTAAACTCTTTTCCATATGCAGTCTGGAACAATGTGGCATGTTTTTTGGATTCAGTGGAATTTTCTCTGATACCTCAAAATGAGATATGGAACAACCAACTTTCACCGGTCTCCCTGGGTGTGTCTATAACCTCAGTTGATATCTAGGTGTCCAGAGAAGGCTTCAGAGGTTTGTTAGAGAACACTAGTGGACAAATATCATAAAGACCCAGAAACACAGCAGATGGGTCAGAGAAAAAAACTAAGGAGAGACTTTAAAGCCAGGTTAGCATGAATCATAACAACAGTCAAGAGTCTAAAGAAGCTCAGATTTGGTGTGGACAACTCAGCTGGATGTGCACGGCACAACTCTGACCTTGGTGCAATAGTGGCTAGAAGAAAACCATTGCTAAAAAAAAAAACTAAAAGGGATGCCCATTTGTAATTTTCTATCACACATTCAGGGCATGCAGATAATGTAATATTAAACTTTTTGGGCCACGTGAAAAGCATTATTTTTGATGAAAAACTAACAGTGTAAACACACCGTTCGCACTATAAAGCATGGCGGTGGCAGCAGATCATGGATGAAATTCAGCTAAAGTTAGCACACAACCCAAAAGACTTGCAGAAGACTTTGACATGAAAGGTGCTTCTAAGCGGTATTGAATCGGGAGGCTAAATAAAAATACACTCCACACTATTCAGATTTATATATTTATTCTTTTTTTAAACTGTGTATCATCCTTTAACTTCTCTCTTATGCACAAACATTGTGTCAGTCTATCACACAACTGAATTTAAGTGAGTCAGGTTTGTCATAGCAACATGGAAAAATGTGGACATGCTGAAGTGGTATGAGTGTAAGTAAGAGAAACCAAGAACATAGCAAAGATCTTGACGTTAATCTTGATGGGCGCTAACTGTTGGGATTTCTCAGGTTAAACTGGTTACAGATTAATGCCTGTCTTCATAGGCAGTGATCCACGTTTAGCCTAAATTCCTTGTATAAGCTTGCGGTCATCTCACTTCAGGCTGGGATGACTGAAGCTGAACAGGGAAGCTGTGTGAAGGGAAAACCACATCGGATCAACACTGAATTCTCTCCGCAAAGCTGGAAGTTCCACAGAACGTTGGGATGTTTTCAAATCTTCTTTGTTTAGTCTGGTTGAGTCCAACCCTAGTCTCCCCCCCCCCCCCTTTGGCACAACTCCTCTGGAAAGAGGCAAGCACATCAATCGCTCCTCGGCGCGGACTAAAACAAGTACACCAAAGCCTCCACAGAGGGTCGTCCTGTCCACCAATTCTGAAATATGTGTTAAACAAGGGATTATTTGACTGCATAGTGTCTCTTCCTGAAATCCTTTGACAAAATCTTGAAATACAATGACAGTCAAAAGACTAATAGTGACAGTTCATTGCATGTGGTAAACTTAACTGAACCTAACTGATGAGATTTCTGTTTACATGTCTTGCATTTTTGTACCAAGGCTGAGTAAAAACAGCTTAAATTCTTTCATTCTTTGATAAAAATGACTTGTTTCTGTAAATCTAGTTTTAGCACATTTACCTTTTAACAAAACTCAGTAATGGAGATGGGTGGCTTGTTCTCTATCACTAAAATACAAAAGCAATCAACATTAATCATACGGACTGTCATCAAATTAGATTGTGGTGGTTTCAGCCTGAGGCTAAACTAAACCCCACTCCGTTATAGTGCTGTTAATCTTTGAGCGTTATGATGTCAGGCTTTGGAGGTGGACCAGAGTGTAAACAGGAGTTCAGGAGCCACTTGGTGAGTTTCAATATTTAATCAAGATAGGCACCTTACAAAATCACGAGCAAACAGGTGAGCGTAACGTGGGGTAGAGCAGATGACAGGAAGCACAACAGAGGATCCGACAAAGAATGGAGAGGAACCAGCAGTTTAAATGGGGGAGGAAATAAGAGAGAGGAAGGCAGGAGGGCAGGATGAAAGTAATTACCAGGACAGGCAGCAGGTGATTGGTCAGGGAGACTGATGACAGGTAGACAGGGAAAACCCAGAAACCTAACAGAAACAAGATACCAAACGAATGCGGAGCAAACGGAAAACACTAACGAAATCTTGGAGATAAAAACAGACAAACACCCCAGGATCCCGACATCGAGCTAAGAAAATAAAGTTTTTCAAATCAGTATTCCACGATCATCACGCACAAAATAGTATTTAGGCAAAGCTGTTTAACAGGTTTTTTTTCCATCTCAGAGATTTGTCCTGTTTTTGCTTCTTTCTTTTTTTTAACACCTAAATGTTTCGTGTGAAGCATAAAAACATAACCTGAGTAGTTGCAAGATGCAGTATTCAAATGCTGGTTATATTTCTTAAGAGAATGTGAGAAAGTAATCATCCCCATTGTTAAATCCCTAATTAACTTTGATTAGCAACACGTATTAAAGGCAGATTGAATCAACAAGTGAAGAGGAAATGACTCAGAAACTGTCTGACAGCATGAAGTAGGCTAAGAGATCTCAGGATGCAACACATCACTAGCCTCGTGAGACCATCCTGATCTCGCGAGGTTTCAAGGTTTCACTCGCAGATCAGTCTGGATACCCTCCGTTGAAGAAAATTTGGAGCCGTTCACCAAACGAACGTCCAATCAGCGTTGGCTTTGAGGCGGGTTGAGGTGTGACGCAACGAGAAGCGCCACAGTTCAGTCTAAAGAACATGGCGGCTTCAGCCGATGAAACTAGCGTTAGCGCGGCTATCGAGCAAGTTTTATCGGAATTACAGAGTATTTCTCTGCTGAGCTAACGAGCCTTTACCTGCAGCAGCAAGAGTAGCTTGGCTTGTGGTTGTGTTTTCGTCGTCGCTCGTAACAGAGCGACGACGAATCTGATTGGTTTATTTGGCCCGTCTATCACCAACATAGGCCAATCAGCTAACCAGTATTTTCGCCCCTTCCCAAAATTACTTCAACGGAAGGTTTCCAGATGGATATGCGGAGCAAATCTATCTGGCGGAGTCAGGTAAACACATCACGCCCTTATCTGACAAAATCCATAGATTCTCTGTCTATTAGTCTGACACAGTGTAAAAAATTACCATGGAGAAGACCTGGGACACTGGCAAATCTCCCCAGCCCTGCTAAACCAAAAAACGGCCATTTCACAATCATCAAAAAACATCTTGATCTCCACGACTTTTAGGAAACTATTCTGTGGGCCACCCTTTTAATTTCACCCTTTTAAAAAAGTTGCTTCCCATTTCAGCTGGGATAAAACTAACACGTCCTCTGCGACTAACAAGCTCAGCCGTACGACATCTGTCCAAAGATGCTTCTCACAGCACTGGAAGTTAGTCAAAAGCCAACTGTTTCCACCCATATTCTCAGTAATGACTGTGACATTAACAGTGCGTCTCTGAGATAAATGGCCCAGTGTGAACGCAGCCATTCATCCGTCCTGCGAGTTGTGAAATATTTGCGCCCCCACTGACAGCACCGAACATTAAACAGATGAAATAGCTGTTGTGGCTCGACCACAAACACAGACCGCTTAATTGCCTTATTGTTACCATGAGCAAACAACGTCAGGAAGCTGAGAGGAAGCTAAACAAATTATCACGCCGCACCACATTTATAAAGCCTGGAAAATGAACACTAGAACCTGCGTACAGTTTGGTTGCTTCAAATCAATTCTTTACAGGATAATCTCTCACTTGTCATTGCAGAACGTTCGGCCCATTCCTGCAGTTTTCCAGCATAGCAGTCAGTCAACATGTCAGTGTCCAGCCCAGCGGCGTGACAGATTCATTTATTACAGCACTAGAGGTCTGCAAAAGGTTAGGGTAAACTTCTATTTTTAAGTCATTCTTCCAGAAGGGCTTTCTTTAAAGAACCTGTTTTGCATTGACAGTATTTATCACTAATGAAGTAAATCCTCCTCACTCGTTCTTCCCGTCCCTCTTCACAACCTCTTTTCTTCATGCTCTTCCTCCTTATCCCTTCTACAGGCTAATTCAACTTTATCCAGGTCAGTTATAGGCTGGACTGGACTTTAAATCAAGCCTACTGAATATCTGCCAGCTGGGTAAACAGGCTTGTAAAAATGGCAAAAAAAAGTTGCATCCATCAGCTGGAGTTGTATTAGGAACGAAATTCTTCCATAGACTCTGCTACCACTTGTTGATCACAAGAAGATATTCTGCAGCTCTAGCTACCATTTGAAAAATAAAAAAAGATTTGTAGGGTCTCAAATAAGCCTTAGTCCTGGTCTTTGCTATTAGCACTTGAAGCAAGGATTCAGCCACAATAAACATCCTTTTAAGGCTGGACAATAATTCAATAACAATATATATCAACCAATAGACATATAGCGATGATAGAAAACAAGGATCAATAAAAAGTTCAATAGAATAAAAGTTTTCCTTCCTTTTGCATTCTAGCCATGTAAGTTAATTTTACAGTCATTACATCCTCCAAACAAATCACAAACACAGACCCAGGAACCACAGACCACACCACAACCCTGCATACAAAAGTGTATAAAGGGTTTAGTTTAAATTCAGCGTTTGTGTGCTCTGTATCTAAAAAATAGGTCACTTAGCAACCGCATAAATTGGCCAGGGCTGCACTTAAAATGTATGTTTTGAATTTATTGATAATTAGTGATATTGATCAGTATGATTTCTATTTTATCAATATTTTTATATATATATATATATATATATATATATATATCTTCCAGCCGTACGTCCTTTATATTGGCTCGGGGAAGAAAAGAGACCTGGTAACTAGAACAATAGACAACAAGATCCTAATGTTTAGTCAGCATCCTTATTTAGCCATAATTTGTGTTTTTGTTTTTTTTTAACTTTGTTCGCATTTGTTGTTGAATAATGCAACTTGACTTCCACATTATTGTGCTAAAATGTATGCATCTATGTAGAATAGCCTGCTGCATGAAAAAGGTTAGAAATGAACCTGATGCTAATTCATCATGCACCATCATGTAACAGAGAAATCAACTGTGGCTCAGTGTAAGGATGTCATGTACAAGCAATAATTTATTATTTACAGTAATAATAAACATAAACCTGACTACAATAAAATCCACGTGTAGTATATAGGATGAGCAGTTATCAGTAATGCGGCCGATTACTGATAACAAACAATTGGAGCTGTTCTGTAAAAGATCTTATTCAAGCAAAAACATTTGAATTTGTTTATGCAGATGATTAAAGAATAGTGTCATTCCTGAAGTGCATCCTTTTGTTATGTGTTTTTAAATGCATGGGGAAAAGTAATGGGTTTGTGGATGTAAGAACTCCCCAATTTGATTGAAACAGTAACCCTAGTAACTAAGATACCGTACTTGTAAACGCAGTAGCTATGTGACTAATTACAGTTCGATAAGGAGAGCATGTCCACTTTGGTTATTTTTAGACTTCTCTCTGTATAAAATATCCCTGTAAAGGCACCTTGGAGTTTGAGGAATACGTTTTATCTCTACATCCAGCGTTTTGTAAGTCAGCTCTCAGCTCTGTTAAGAAAAAATACAGCAGCTCTGAAAGTGTGCACACCCCCATACTGAAAAAACTAAAACCATGATAAACTGTTTTCATCTTTAATTTAACACACATCCTGCACACAGAAAATGCTAAAAAAAATCCATTAGTTTAGGAAATGAAAAATATACAAATAGATGTAGTAACCTTTCTGTATACACCATCTACCTCTCTTGTCAACAGGCCTCTTTAGGAGATCATCCATTCATCCAATGTCTGAAGGGACTCCATGGATTATATTTTTTGCCAGATTTAGCTCAGAAAATGAGCCCTTAACAAAAGTGTTTTTGTTTTTTTTTCTTTTCTTTTTTTTGTTTTTTGTTTTTTTTGTCTGATTCAGACTCAGCAATACAGAAAAAAACTCAACTGGTCTCCATACTCTAGCTTTCTAGCAAATACTTGTTGGGTTTTGGTCAAAACCTAATGGCATTTGGAGTCATTCGTGATTTTATTCACCTCCAACAAAGCTTTAGCTCCATTTAAGGAAAAGAAACCCCATATCATGATGCTGCCACTACCATGTTTCACTGTATGATATTCTGTTAGTTATGTTCAGCACTTTTTTGTGGCCCAGTTTAGTTGCATTGCAACAATTCAATTTATCTCATATATAATCTATATGATATATCTAGAATGCAGCCAGTACCTGCTTACTATCAGCCCAGGGTGGATTGTTTTTGACACTGTGGTCCCATGTTATCTCTGATGACTGATGACTTTAACAATATCATGGTATAAATAATTGGAATATTGCAGAATTGTTCTTCTCCGGACCGATGCTCTTGTACAATAAGAACATGTCGGTCCTTTGTAACCTCTCTCTATACTATGGCTTCAGCTGAGGTAGCAAAGGAGAAAATGTCAGGAAAATCCCACCAGGACGACTGAAAGTAATTTCATGTTTCATCACTGATGGGAAGAAGTTCAAGAAGAGTGAATGCTGAGATTAAGCCCAGGGCTGATATATTTTTGAAATTTTTTATTATAATTTTTTTTTTACTTGATTTGTACAGGATACATCTCACATTACAGGTGGAAAAAGTAAGAAATGATGTATTATCTCTTAGGTAAACATCTCAAAAAACAGGTTGTGGCCTTTAGTCTTATGTCTTGTATTCCCTTATTTGAAGAAGACAGAAAATGTTCGTTTGATCATCAAAGCAACTCGACATGGTGACTAGACTAATTTCTAGTTTTGATTTGGAACCACAAGAGTGAATAAAAGGTTCAGAAATGCAAACTGAACATCACTTTTTTCAAGCCTGTGGATTTCTATTATCCGCATTAATTTGATTATTAGCCAAGATTTTATATTTTACAATACGTGTGAACGGTGGAAAAGATCCCTTAACTTCTTGCATCCAGGCTGTTCTTCATCACCTCATCGGGCCGGCCTCTCATACGCGTTGATTTGTTAAATGTGAAAAAGAAGCAGATATGAAATGTCATCCGTCCTCTTTGCTCTCCAATGCATCTTGTGACATTCAGCAGAATATATAGCTGCATCACTTCTAAAATCAAAACAGGAGACGGCGATCTGAGCATCACTGCCACGCCGCCGCTGACAGCAAATCGATGCGGAGGGCACGTGTCTGTGGGTTTGCTCTCTGGCCTCAGACCTAATAACAAAATAAGACAAATTAAGTCTCTGCTTAGGCGCACTTCTTCAGCGTGACAACGTGATGGAGGAGACGTGATGGGTAAAGAGAGGAAGCCGTGAAGCCGACAGGATTGGTATATTATACAGCCCTCATTTAAAGTCGACGCTTCCACACAAAGTGATGGGGACGCAGATTGCCAATCACATGTCGAGGAGCTATAAGCGTTCTACGTATATATATATGTAGCGCCAGGCGGGTGGTTTGCCTCAGAGGCCCATTACGATGACAGCAAAGGTGCAGAGAGTTGGAGAGACACGGGCTAAAACTGATAAAACACGAGGCGCTGGCCAAGGAACAAATGGGGTCAGGGGTCAATAACATTACAGTGTCAGTCTGAGTCTGCAGCTGCCAGACAGGCCAAGCTGATAACAGAGCGTTTCAGCCGACATGCTAAAAGCCACTGAATAGTGCAGCTCATAGTGTGGCATTCGATTCCTATCAGTGGAGCTGAAGGGGAGGAGGGGGGGGGGGCTGTATTTGAAAATCAACAGAGCCTGAAATGATCACGCGTCCAATCGCAAATTAAAGTCGCCGCTAACAAGGAGGCAATGTGTTGAGATCAAGCGGGCGGCTTGTGTTGTGGCGGTGCCAGGCCCCCGTTTTTTAAAGCGCTTTCGCCCGAACCTTGTGGAGATTACACCCAGCCATATGTCTGGTTCTGTGAACGCTGCCGCGTCGCAGCCATCCAATCCATTTGGCCTTTCCAAGACAGTCCCCTCTCATCAAGCGCTTTATAATTAACCATAAAATATGAGCGGAGGAGCCGTGGTGAGCTGTCGCTTTTGTCCGCCGTCCAAGGAAGCGGGGCCTGGCTTCCTCTTGAAAGATGATTTCATGAGCCTTTTGTGGTAAAAATTGAAACGGAGAAAGCGGGGGCCCCGTGCGCAGCAGCTTGGAGTGTCTTTATTTTCTCTCCATCTTTATTCCGCTATCTCTGGTTAGGTTTTAAGAGTGGGGAATATGTCAGACTGTGTTTGTGTTTTTTTAGGCCATATTGGCCGACTCTCTTGCTATCTTGAGAATGGTGGGGGAAAAAAAAAAAAAAACAACATTGTGAAACTACTTAGTTGCCGGTGTGACATGTGTGGGAGGTCAGTACTAATAAACATGTGCTTCTCCAGGCTCCATGCCTCAGAGTGATGATATTTACCAGGAACAAAGTAGTTTTTCTTTCTGATAACAGTATTATGTGTTTAAAAAGCCTGTGAAGCAGAGGATGCAGTATTTCCAACTTATTTATCCAAACTGCCCCCCCCCCTCGTTCTACAAACACAAAAGCCTACATTGTCTGTATAAATGGTATATATTAAAACCCAACGGCTGCTTCTAAGTATGTCCACTGGAGATATTTGTTTGGCGACTAAGACATGTTTTCACTGTGCAGTCGTCTTTCTCAGCCTTCAGAAGACCCTGAGAAATCATTGCTTCTTCTAAACAAACAAACAAACCAAAAAGCTTCATTTGTAACGTGCCTTTTTGCCACTTTTCAGGTTTGTTGTCATGTGAAGGATCGAGAACCAAAGGGCATCCCGTGTAGGCGCCCTTTGCAGTGGGGTCAACATTTATTGGCTCTCTTGTTAAAGTTATAAGTTTGCTTACAAATAGGGAAGTAAGTCATCTCTGCGTGTTTTAGTGGTCATGATTCTAGTGGTTGTTTGTGTGGTTCTTCTGGTTCCCTTGTTGGTACACCATGGAACCGATCCTGACCTGGCCTCATCAAGCACTGCATGAGAAGACTGGCCGGAAATCCTGTGGACAACTGATGGTCATCTTTGGTTGGATTAAACCTATTGTTGTTTCCCGTCATGTTTCCATGTACGCTGTATTGTGATATGTATTCACTCGTCTGCTTTCACACACAGAAACACTTGAGTGAAATCCCATTCTTGGTCCATAGGGTTCAATGTGATGTTGGCCTGTCCTTGGCAGCCACCACTGCATCAACTTTTCAACCATATTGCCAGCTAAGCATTTGTGAGGTCAGGCACTGATGTTGGACGAGAAGGCCGGGCTCACAGCCTCCTCTCTAAATAATCTCAAAATGATTCATTCAGTTTGAGGTCAGTTTGTGCTTGCACGTCAAAGTCTTGCTTACCAAACTTGATCATCCATGTCCTTACGGAGCTTGCTTGCTTTACTCCGTTGTATCCGGCGCTTTGTGTTACCCTTGGTGATGCGATGCTTGGATACAGCTGCTCGTTATTGATGAAACTATTTAAATAGGCTCTTTACCCAGTGTTCTGGAGCAGCAATCATGACCTCTGCACACTGTATGCCTAACAATCTGTTTACCCTATTTTGTGATTTCAAATGGCCCACTGACAGTTATATTTAGGAGCAAAGCCAATTTATAATTGGACATACCGCACAGGTGGCATCCTATCATAGTACTACAGTACTAGCAGTCTTTATGGCTAGTTGTTGGACTTTATACCCATGTGGTCAAAGAATTGAACAATAAGCCTTAATTCAACGATGTGAATCTGATTGCAAATACCTTGCCACCATACCTTCCTCCACACCAGCTGACAGCCTTGGGACAAAATAATCTCAGATGGTCCCCCACTCACAAGCTTCTGTAATTAGTAGAAAACAACATTTACATTTTCAAGACACTGTTGTGCTATTACACACTGTTTATAGTTATTTGATGTTTACTAAACATACCAATATCAGCCCTTTGGCTGTTCTAAATCACCGTAACTGATTCATTATTAAGTTTAAATTTTTCCATTTTGACAAAGCTAATAGTTAGAGTGGCAAAGGTTATCCTGAGCTATCTCTGTAGTTATGCTGCAATATGTTTAGACTGCTGGAGGATATTAAGATCTATTTCCCTCACTTTGCTACAGTTCTCCAATTTTGTATTAATTGCTGTTATTTTATCTTTTAAATTTATGTTCTCTCTGTTTTTCTTGTCATAGTAGCTACATCTGACATGGCGTTCTGTTTAACGTTGACAACATCGTTGGCGCTGAGTTACTTCTGTCAACAACTTCATCTCATAGATGATCCAGCTGGCCCAGTCTCTCAGAGCCTAACCCTATTTCTCTCCTAGACATAGCCATTGGCTGAGCTTTCACTGTAACCAACTATATATGCTGTCTTTCATCCTCTTGACTGGAGAACTCTGTGCCTGTATGCTTGGCTGATGTTCTTTCTTGGCAACTTATGGAGCTATTCTTCCATTACCCTCTCTAGCATAGAAAGGATTCCTGGATCAATATTTCTGTTCTGTTCATGTCTCTGCTCTGTCTTCTCAAAGCCCCCAGTCAGTCATAGCAGATGGCCATTCACACTGAGCCTGGTTCTGGTTCTGCTGGAGATTTCTTCCTGTTAAATGGAGTTTTCCTCTCCACTGTCACCACATGTATGCTTGGGATGAGGGATTGCTGCAAAGTCAACGACAATGCAGACAACTGTCCACTGTGGCTCTACGCTCTTTCAGAAGGAGTGAATGATGGGTCAGGTTGCACTGAGTTATTGACTGGTGGGTTTCCTTAGGTAGGAAACCTTTTGACCAAACTGTATGATTTGATTGCATTTACTTTAAAGAGCCTTGAGATGACTTGTTATGAAATGGTGCTACATGAATAAAATTGGATTGAATTGGTTTAATAAAAACTCATGTCTTGAACACGTAGCTATGAAGTTAAAATGTTCATTTAATAATTACAATTGTAGAAATATTGTTTTCTTATGTTGTGTGTATCTCAAATTTTATTTAAAATTTCACATGTCGAAATACCATTTTTGGCATATTTTTTTTATTTATTCATCGAATGTGTGACCCTTTTGGCTTTCCATACATGCTGCAGCACAAATTGTTCCTATTTTAGGCTTCCGTCTGTATGACATGTTTAGCTTTGAGTTCCGTATATCATGTGCAGTTCAGGTTCTAGAACATTAGCTTCTTTTCATTTACAGCCAACCCCCTCCAGGCAAGTTCTTGTGTGCAAGTCACAAAAAAAACCCACAACCATTAATGTCTACCAGCCTCTAAACATTAGCTTTCTGACCTGTTCTGGTTCTAACTTCCTCTAGCAAAGTTATACAACAACTTTCTGACAGAAACTGCCAGGTTTAGAGCAGTGGCTTTAAAGCAGAGACATTTCAGAGGTCTGTCTGTAGGTCAAAGGGGATTGGAGAGTGTGCTGGCCATCTACCAATGGCCCGGGAAAACTTACCTAGTTTTCTCCGCCTGTTGGTGGGTGTGCCTCCCTCCACAATCCGCCAGGATCTCCTTCCTCTCAACTATCTCTGGCATCTCCAAAACAAAAAGCCGATTACCTGACTTGACTCAATCCTGTTCTGATCCGCGTTCCACCTAACTGCTCCTCTCTTCCTCCAGAAGCCTTAAACCAAAAAACACAGATGCTTTCCCTGTTGTACAGTTTTCTCACTCCATTTTTAAAGCTTTTATCTGGATATGTTATTAGGACAGAGTTTGACTCTGCGCACACATCGGGAAACATGTCACTAATAGTATCTTCATTTAGTATACATCTAGATCACATGATCTCAGAGGCTGAAGCTAATGGTTGGTCCATTAGGGGCCAAGACCAAAGCAGACTTGTGTCATTGTAAACAATGCACAGCAGGTATTTCTGTCCCTCGGTCCATTTCACCCAACACAGACTGAATGTGAAAACAGCCAATCATCTTTGGTCCATCTAACATGAATAGATCAGCTGAGCTCTTCTGAGACACTGAGCACACTCCATCTGAGTCTGGTCAGCCTTGCAGTTACAGTAAACGTTTCTGGCTTCTCCTGTTGTGCGCCTTCTCTTTCTGCTGCTGGATACGGTCAAATGGGACTATATTTGCTCCGCATGCTGTTTTATGGCAGTGTTAAACACAAAGAATAACTAGTTATTGATAAGTCTACCTCCTGTTTGTCTGAGGACAAGGAAGTGCCGTCTGATTGGTGTAAAATGGCCTACTAAATGCACGGCTTTATTGGCATAGAAACAGGCCTGTTTTAGCATTTTATTTTAACCACAACTGGAAATGCGGACCTGATTCGCTGCTAATCAGCATGACCAGAAAAGCTTTTTCATCCCTGTTGCTTTGTCTTTTACTGCCACCTTTACCTTATTTTACTTTGCACCTTCTTGCGTTACTCTTTTATGTGCTCATTAGCCCGTTGACCTTTAAAGACTGATTTGCATTTTTGTGCCATTATATCCAGCGTTACTCCTCCCCTGCTCACTGACCTGGCCCGTAGTAAACGGACTGATTTGCCAATAGTCAACAGATGGCTTCACACCTAACGCAGTTCTGTTGCAGAGAGATTAGTTGAGTGCGTTTGTGTGGACAGATTACACATCACTGAGGACTTCCCACTTGCCCCTATAGTTTTCTGTGGCCATTGGTAAGTCTGAGCTCCATCTCTGTTACATTTCATACAGTTTAATGGTGCTTTTAAAATGTATGAAAAAAACTTCCTGCTACGGTAACAAAAGCATACATACAAACATAGAAATAATGTCTTGGGGGACATTTTCAAGAAAGCATTGTTGCTTCCTTAAAGGTTAAACTGTCCTTAAAACTGGACCTCCTGTTGTGGTTGCCACCATGCTTTGCAGATGGGGGTAGGAAGCAGCAATCATTGATCTTCCAGTGTGAAACACATACTGAGGAAGGAACATGTGAAATCAGAATAACTACTTAATAGAAAAGTAAGGCAAATAAAAAAATCTATAAAATAAAATACAGTTATACAGCTATATTATTTTGGATTTTTACAGAACTTTATTCTTTTATCAGACATATACTTGCCTGAAAGGGGGAAAATCTCCTCTTCTAAGTATGTGTTTTCCACAGAGAGATCATTGGTAGCTCACCGCCCCCATCCACCTGTCTGAATGACTACCAGCTTCTTTTTAAAAAACATCTCAATGCACATTACTTTTTAAAATGGATTTGTTTTATTTTATTTATCTAGGAAGGTGTATAGGAGCATTAAAAACAGAGAGCAAACATGTGCTGCACCAAATTCTAGCTGTTTACCAGCTGGTTTTCATCGGCAGTCCGGTCCGAGACAAATATGTAGGTTACAGTACTTTTTGGATGTTACAGTCGACCAACAATGATTCTTTGATTATTAAGTCAGTTCTCCTGTGTTTCAGTGTCAAACGAGGAGCGTCTTCCAGCGTGTAACTCTGGTGTATCCTGTCTGTGTTTTTGTGTTTCCCCACTGAGGGACAATAAAGGTGTTTCTATTCCTATCATCACTATATATATGGTGTGCTTAACAGTTAGAAAGAGCTGAATACTTGGAAGGACATTTCAGTTCAGCTGTTATTTGTATTCATTTTTTTCCCCCCCAGATCAAATTCATAACAAAAGTAATTTCACAGCACTTTACTCCGAGATCAGCCCAGCTATTCCCTTCAGCAGCGCGGCATGCAGAGACGTGGTCACAGTGTACTCCTCCGATTCGCTTTCTCATTGTCTCAAGCTCTATTTTTCTGTCTGCATCCAATTACATTTTTTTTTTTTTTACCCACCCTGTCAACGTCCATTTATCTGCGCCTGTGTTTCTGTCTGCATCCAACGCCGGATCTCTTTATCTCCCACTCCCTCTTTTACTTTTCCCCGCTCTTTGCTTTGAGCTGCAGTGAACGTCTCGTCCGTCTCTCGCTTTTCACCCTGCTCCATTGCTCACTCCTGATGTACTGTTTTTATTGTACATTTCTCATCCGCTGACCCTTCCGCCACGTCTGACTCCCAAATATTTCTAATATTTCCTGTCTCGCCGCCGTCCTGCCTCTCTTCGTCCGTGCTTGCCCCCTTTTATCTCTGTCCAGCTCCTTCTCTCTCTCTTTTGCTGTCCATCTCTATTTGTCTCAGTGGACATGTTGGTTTGTCTCGGGGCTGCACTCTGACACGACGAAATGGAGTTAGTTTGCTCTTGCACTGACGGCAGCACTTTGCAGTCAGGATAACAACTCTATTGTGCTGATATAGACAGGGGAGGAAGGGGAGGGCACCAGGAGAGGGCACAATGTAAATGCCGTTTAAGCTATTTAATGGCTGGCTGTAGGTACACTGCGCCTTTCAATTGAATTAATACCCCTAGAATAATTTAGATTTTGTCGATTCTTTATCAGTTCATACAACTTTATTGTATTTTGATGGGATTTGACGCAGAAGACCAGCACATAGTGGTGGATAACTGGAAGGAAGGCGAAATATGCTTTTTGAAAAGAGAAATGGGCACATGTAGTTCTCCCCCTTTGCCTCGATGAATTCAGTTCATCCTATCAGCTTTAGGTTTGTTAAAGAACAAATGCTAACCCAACAACTCATGACGGTCTACCTAAACCGGATGTGTGGGTAGGAAGATAATTAATCAGTGAAGCAGACAAGAGGAGCTCCGTGGCAGCTCTGGAGCTCAGGAGGTGGAGGGATCTGTTGACAGAATGACGATTAGATGTGTACTTTACAAATCTGCTCATTTTGAAAAAATAGTTGGAAGAAAGCCATTATTGAAGGAAAGCCATAAGTAGTTCAAACTGTAGTTTGACACGTCGTCTATGAGATACAATATGCTTCAGTCGGTTGAGACCAAAACTGAAATTTGCCACTGGGGACAGCTGCCACTGTCCCCAACGTAAAACGTGGTGGTGGTGGCATCATGCTGCGGGGGACTATTCATTAGCAGGGAGGGAGAAGTTTAGTCAGGGCAGTCAAGGTTGACCACCCAGCAGTCTGCAAAAGGCTGGAGATTGAGTCAAAAGTTCACGCTCAGACTCTTGCACAACCAGAGCAACGTGGAAGGGTTTAGAGCAGTGGTCTTTAATTCCTGTCCAGGGCGGGCGGTGCCCCGCAACCTTTATTTGTTACTCTGCTTCAACACAGCTGAGTCAAATAATCAAGTCATTAGCAGAACTCTGGAGAACTGGACTGCAGACTGAGGAGGTAACTCAGCCATTTGATTCAGGTGCGTTGGACCAGGGACACATCTAAAAGCTGGCAGTCCAGAACCGGAACTGAGGACAACTGGTTTAGATCCAAACAGTCACGTATCAAAGTGGCCCATTCAAAGCCCAGACCCAATTCCTATCTGTTTCAAGACTTGAGAAATGATGTTTGCCACATGATTGACTGGGCTTTAGCTATGTTGTGAAGAAAGGGCAAAGTGTTAGTCACTGGATCTGCAAAGCTGGAAGAGACGACACCAAAAGAGCAGCAGAAGGTGGTTCTACATGGACTCAAATACATGTTACATTTTCTTTGTGAAACCTTCTCGAAAACTATCTTTCCTTTCTCTATGTTACAACCATGCAATACTTGTGTTACGTCCTATAAAATACCTTTAGAAAGATTTCTGACACTTGTTTGCAAAGGGGAGACTTTCAAGCTTATGAGTGAGAGGATAAGATAGAACAGCTTGATAGAGAAATAATTACATTTTTATGTTTATGACAGTTACGATCATTTCCAAGGTTTTTTGCTGGAATCTAGGAATGTAGCAGCAGTTCTGTGAGAGCGACATACGCAACCTGACAGACTGTAAACAAGCAGCGGATTAACAAGATCATGTGAGCAGTTTGATATGCAGATGAAAGCAAACACACCTGATATGCTGCAACAGCTGCTGCATGTTAAAGACTGTACACTGCCAGGGATACCGAAGGAAATGTTTTACCTCGTTTCTTCTCCACAAGTCTGCAGATCTCTACGCAACCTCGCTGATCGTCGGACTTATCTGGTTTCCTGCCCTGTGGAGTGTCTCTTAAAGGGGTCATGACAACAAATCTAATTTTTCTGGGGTTTTGGGGGTATAATATGATCTGTTAATGTCAAAAATGAATACTAAAGGACGTGCTCAGGGGCAGTCAGCTTTGTTGCTTTGCTCAAAAACAGGTTGTCTTTCGCCGTAGGTTGTCTTTTGTCTTTCTACGTAATTCATATTCTCCAATCAGAGCACACTATCAGGCATACAGGCTTCCACACCTCCCCTGCTCCCCCCAGCTGATGCACCTGCCATGAGTCGTGCTTGCATATCTGGCTGCTCCACTCCAGAAGAGGAAAGTGGAGCAGCGAGCAGACGGCAGCCCCTGATCAGCCTCCCTTATCGGCTCGAACAGAAGGCAGTCACCGCAGAAGCCGTGTAGTGCAAACATCCCATGTTCAACATCAAGCTAACTTCACGGTGGTTACTAAAAATGTCTGAGGGTGGTCTAAAATGCATGAAGGTTCTACTTACTCCTGAAGGATGAGCGAATCACAGAAGAGTGGCTTTAGTTCATTTATGGAGACTTTTTTGAACAAACGTATTTAAAAAAACTTCTGCACCAACGCAGAATGTGGCGGGCACAACGGTGTCATTACCCGTAAGTTTATTTCATTTCTAAATGCTGTCAAATGTAAGGAAGGTGTGTTTTTAACTGAAAAATCCAGTTGACCAACTGATGAGCCAAACCGCTGCCAGCAGCATGATTTTCCTGTCGCTGCCTGGGAGAACAAGCTCTCCTCCGGAGTGACCACGGTGAAGCCAGCTGCCCAGTGTTTCTGTGTCATGGGTGTGCTGGTACCGAGTTCTGCGCTACCGCTGTGAAGAACTGATCCCAGCTGCATATTTCTGCGGCGGGGAGCTTGCTGCAGTACCACGGTGGTTCTGGCTCCAAGCTTCATAAGTGCAGACGCAGCTGCCAGCTCCCTGCAGCGCCGCGGTCTATGTGGATGTTTACTTATTTCAGTCCCACTGTGTTGAATCGTGCCGCCAGGTTAAAGCCTTTGGTCAGCTTAGACTCGCCTGTCCAAAATCCTGCAACACAAACCCTTAAACCAGCCATAAGACCATAATATTGATTTGTGACGGAGTGTTGTGATGGAGAAGAGAGGCATGGATGGAGGGGGAAGGGGTGTGGGCAGTGGCCGCGTTTGACCGGTTTTCCAAATATGGTTGCAGCCAATCAGAGTGAAGTCAACTAGAGCCCCATATCATTACCGCAACCAACCTTTTTTACTGAGGAGGGACATTTGGCCTGACAAAACAACAAGCGGAGGTTCTTTTTCTGAAATTCTTTGGATAATTTTCATATGCAGCAATATCAACAACATAAAATGGTTTATACAGTGATGTTATGGCACCTTTAAGAAAGTTGGTGCACACAGATCACAGCACATTACTTGCGTGTTTTCAAACAGAATGGTGAATTTTCATTTTACTTGTCAAATAGTGAAGTCAAGAAAATCAACCGTTTGGTTAAACACCTTTCTCATGACAACTTTAGCATAGAGTCTGAAATCATAAGTGCAACTTTGTTTACGTTGCCAATGCAAAAAAAGAAAAAAACATTGTGCCAAGCATCTTGGAGAACTTTTAGCATTTAGTTTCTGAATCTGATGTCTCACTATCTTCAGCATATTGACTCAACAGTAGTGAGATAAGGATGGTGTGTTTTGTTGGTATTTGTATGTGATGAAGCAACACAAAGTAAAGGGAAAAGGATACATGGGTTTCAGGTTGGGTTGCACAATGTGGCAGTTGGTTGCAATTGTTACCTCGTAGCATGAAGGTCTGGGGTCTTTGTGATCGTTGGGTTAATAGGTCTTGCTAAATTGCCCTTAGGTTTGAGTGAATGTGTCTATGGTTGCTTGTCCTGTGTGTTGCCATGTGATTGGCTGCCTCTCCTCCAATGGCTGCTGGAGATAGGCACCAGGCTCCTCACAACCCTACAAGGATAAACTGGTATATATATAAATATTTCTGATAGAAATATGAGACATCTACACAAGATGTTCCAAGTATTTTTAGGTATGTTAATTGCACCCCTTACATATACTGTGTGTGTACTGTTTTTAGAATATGTTGTGTTTCGCTATGAAATCACCATCAGATGGTCTGTTCTTTTTCGTAGAAATGATCCCCAGACTACCTGGGGATGAAAGTTCATTCAGCTGTGCAGTCTGATTATCCCCAAGGGTTCAGTGTTAGCTGCACATAATCTAAAATTACATCTAACTCCACTCCAATCATTTGGCAAACAAAGGAAACTTAATCCTCCTATCTTATTCAGTAATATTACCATTTGGTTGTTACTATGACACTTTTCAAAAACACTGTTGTATAATTTTTTTTATACTAAATCTTATACTTACGTTCTATATTTGCTTTTGTGACATTTGTAGTTACGTATGCTTGTGGCCCAAAGAAAGGTCATGAAATGTAGTTGAATTATCAGTTCTAAGGAAAATGTTCATCTACTGATTTTTCTATGACGTAGTTTGACTTTGTGGTGTGGAAGGAGCGTAGACAAGGATGAACCATTTGTGACCTGTATATCTAGTAGACTGGTCTTCTGTAGAGGCAGCTGCTTTCGGGCCTTAAACCCCAGTTTGACTGTTTTCTTCTCATCGGGCTACAGTAACAGAAAGAAGTGATTGATTTGTGTTCTTGCAGAGCCAAGGTCATTTTAAGAAATCCCATCACAGCACTACAAATGTTGTTACAGTGGCACGTGTGGTATGTGCAGCCTTTATGATTTGCATCATAGAATTGATTTGACCTATTCAGATAGATTTATTGCAGACTACACAAGAGATCACAATAGGTCAATTTAGTACACAAATCATTCAGTTCCACAGCAGATCTCATTTTCATCCATCCACAAATCTCTGAAAAGATAACACTTTGTAAATTAATTTTCAAAATGTTCAAATTATCTTTTTTTTACCATTTAATTTAAAAAATGACCTGTTGAAAAATATTAATTCTATCCTCAAATATCAATAGAAACATCCTTATTGGTTTCCCAGTAATCAAACCCTTCAAAGCAAGATATTAGGATTTATCTTTGCTGATGAGCCCCAAGCCTTTGAGGTTGGAATGCCTCCTGGCCATCACCCTAATCTTTAGGGTCAGCTCTCTGGCAGGAACTTTCCACTTGTTGGTAAAATTATAAGATTTTAGAAAGGCTTTAATAATTTTGGGTTTACTTGTGTGCAGTAGCCCGGTATTTTTATTTTCATTAATTTTTTTTGTAAGTCTTACACCTCCATGCATCATGGAAACACAAGAGAGAACACAGTAGGATGAAGGGTTAATAGGATGCAGTGTTCCGCATACATTCTAGACTCCTAAATAAATAACCATCTAATGCCAAACAGCCAAAGGTGCATTTTGTTTTTTAAAAATATGTATTTAAAATGGCAGATATCTCCATTATACTTGGTTCAGCCTGACTTGTAATTGAGGATTATTTCTGCCTATCCAAACTAAAGGTTATTCAGATTGCTTTATACAGCCTGTAAGACATTGTTTACTCATAAAAGCCCCTCAGAACACTACCTAAAAATGTGTGAGCTATAATGTTCACGGATGTTACACAAATAACACATACTAGAATCGGGGTTTCACACAGCAAAGACAACAACACTAAAACAAGATGTCCAACACACAAGAAGCTAAAACACAAAGCAAAATTGAAGGCCATCAGAGATGAGTATAACAAATCAATATGACTCAGTGGTCCAAATGATGCAGTTGGTATTCCACATTTGGTCTGTCACACATTAGAATGGCAAAACTACAGATCATGGCAAGCAACTGACAGTCAGACTGCAACCAGCAACATGAGAGAAGTTCAAGATGTGTTTGTTCTACTGGGTTTTCTGATTTTAATATCCTACAAATATTGTTTGTGGTTTTTTTGTTTTGTTTTGTTTTTTTCTTTTCCGAATCAGCACTGTATGACAAAAAGTAGCAAAGGCAGGCGCTGAAAACAGGCTTAAGTGGAATGTTTTTTCTCCTTTGCTGCTTTATAAGATGAACGGTGCTGGTGAAGTTTTAGCTTTAATCTCATTGATGAGTTATTTTCTAATCCAGGCTTCCAATGTTGTATATTACTTAGTGAAGCATATGTGTGTCTTTACATTTCATTTTACTCAGTCCCGTGGTCTCTTGCAAAATATATGTATGATGTGACACCTCAGGTGCAATGGTTCGTTTCCTGTCATGTATCCGTCTACACAGAAATAAGGAAGTGCTGTATTATTAGATTGGACTTCTACTCAAAAGCTTCCCAAGCCTTGTGACTATCTCTGGTATTCCTGAGGAACCACAATCTTGTGATACATTTGTGTGTTTTCATGCAGTAGATGACATAATGCACCCTCTTCCTCGTGACTCAGTGAGTTTTGGACAAAAACGTCGACTTGTTTTCTATGAGCTCAGTGGCTCGGGCGCTTTAGTCATAGCCTAAGTGTCTTCTATAGATAATCCAAGAATAGATCCACGGTGGTGTCATGTTGAACTGTGGTGTGTCGGCAATGGCTGCATGCCAACTGTCAGATCTAATGATGATAATAGAAATATGAGACGTCTACACAAGATGTTCAGAAATATCACAAAAAAAATCCACAAATAATGACGGGGAGAGCAATCATGTGTTATGATTACTCTCTACTTCTTAGCACACGGAAACTAAAAGGAACCTCCCAACCCTCCAGCATTCCAAACACATTCAAAAATGGTACAAAGGCCAGTGTCTCATCTTCCGCTCCTGCCCATCCTACTGTTTCAGGCCGTCTTTAGCTTCAGAGCACGGGCCGCTATTGTCGGGATTCACCTCTTCTTAATTACCATGTGGCAGAGCTTTGTTCTAAGACTGCTGCTGTTTCAGGCTCAGTTTCTTACTCCGTTGTTCCTTTAACCAGTTCTAAAGCTGGAGGGGCAGCTGGATTTCCCACCTGTTGGGGTGATTGCTGCCGAACAAAGAGTGGGTGTTGAGGACGGGCCTGATTTCACCTGTCAGCGCTTTTGTGCTAGTTCAGGGGGGAAAAAAAATTGCATCATTTGTAATCAGAAATTAGGACACCAACTTTGCTATCAGCTCTATCAGGAGTCTTGAATTAGAATTGTTCATGTGAAAAACCACCTGATCAGCTCATCACCTAAATGAGTAAATCAGACATTGGGCGTCCCAGAGCAAGGAAAGTCCGTTACTCATTATGAAAAGTATAAAAACCTCCCATCAGTGGTTTTCCTTATGTAAATACCACCAAACATACTCACACTGCATCACTAAAGCCCACTCTGCTGAAAAGAAATGAAAACAAAAAAAATTATATGTCACAAATCAGAAGTACAAATAAAATAGCAAGCATTGATTTAATCTTTATCGAGATGAGCATACAGGCAGACAGATGGATGGATGTCTTTAAAGCAATCATAATCAGCTCTGAATTATCCAGTTGATATATTTTGGTTTTCATACAAAATACTGAAATAGCCCTCTAACTTTGCACCGAATCATGAGCTACAAATCAGATGCAGCTATATATATATATGCTTCCCATTGGCAAAATTATCAGACAGCATGGGATTAATTTCCACTGTTATGCTGATGACACTCAGCTATATTTATCCATAAATCCTGATGAATCCAATCAGTTACTTCGACTGCAGTCATGTCTTGATGACATCAAAAGCTGGATGACTTTAAATTTCCTGCATTTAAATTCTGACAAGACATAAGTTGTCATCTTTGGACAAGAGACCTCAAACAATAAACTCCTTAACCAATCACTTAATCTAGGTGGCATTAAATTGGTCTCTGGTAATAAAGTAAAAAAACTTTGTGTTATTTTTCACCAGGACATGTTATTTAGATCCCATGTTATACAGGTTACCAGGGTTTCATTTTTTTTCACCTCCGGAATATCGCCAAAATTAGAAACATTCTGTCCAGGGGTGATGCTGGAAAAACTAGTCCATGCATTTGTTACTTCAAGGCTGGACTATAGTAATTCTTTACTATCAGGAAGTCCACAAAATGCAGTTCAAAGTCTTCAGCTGATCCAAAATGCTGCGGCAAGAGTTCTGATGAAAATCAACAAGAGGGATCATATGTCTCCAATTTTAGCTTCCCTTCATTGGCTTCCTGTTAAATCAAGAATAGAATTTAAAATTCTCCTTCTAACGTATAAAGCCCTTAATAATCAAGCTCCATCATATATCAGAGCTCTGATTACCCCGTATGTTCCTAACAGAGACTTCGCTCTCAGACTGCAGGTCTGCTGGTGGTTCCTAGAGTCTCTAAAAGTAGAATGGGAGGCAGATCCTTTAGCTATCAGCTATTAGCTCCTCTCCTGTGGAACCAACTCCCAGTTTTAGTCCATCTATGGAGCTAGTCTGCTATTACCCTGTGTAACATAAAAGTAATTATTGTTTCTGTGCTTTGTTGTGTCTCTGCTCTGTCTTCTCTAACCCCCAGTCAGCGAGCCAGATGGCCGTTCACACTGATCCTGGTTCTGCTGGAGGTTTTCCTTCCTGTTAATGGGGAGTTTTCCTCTCCACTGTTGCTTCATGCTTACTCAGTATGAGGGATTGCTGCAAAGCCATGGACAATGCAGACGACTGTCCCTGTGGCTCTACGCTCTTTCAGGAGCAGTGAATTCTGCTGGTCAAAGACTCGATGCAATCTGCTGGTTTTCCTTAGATAGGAACCTTTTTAACCAATCTGTCTGCATTATTTGATTGAACTGATTGTGCCTTGAGATTACATGTGTTGTGAATCGGTGCTATATAAAGAACAATTAATGGAATTTAATAATATTTACGGGTTAACCATGGTGTACTATTTTCTTAGTGTGGACATCACAGGGGGATGCAAAAGAAGTGACTCCTCTCGGGGAGGAAAAGGTAACTTTCCAATTTTTGCGTCATTGCACACACTCCCAAACCACCCCCTCTCTGTCTCAGGCAGAGCCCCCCTGAGCAGAAACCCCTACCATCAATATCAGAGATTACCACTGCTACACAATGATTTCTTTAAATAAAGTGACTGAATCAAGTTATTGTGTTTGACATAAGAAGAATCCTTATACCAATACGAAGATGTACTGTTTTTGTTTTTAAATTTCCTTAAAACTTAGTGTCCTGGGTGAGCAGTACAAATGAAGATGGGACAATTCTGACAAGCAAAACATCTACATTCAGATTACCCTATATAATGAACTATATTCATATCATATGAATGTAGAACTGCATCGTATTTGATTGCCTCTCCTCCTCCAAGCTGTGTAATGGATTTTTGTACCGAAGATATGAAGGTAGGTGGCCTAAAATAGCCGTATAACTTAAAATATGCCAGTGCCTCAGCCAGCGAGGAGACAAGTCAGATCATCAAACACAAGCATGTGGCAGATAATAGTGTGCGAGTCATTTATACAGTGTGATGAGTCTCAAAGCTCCATGTTAAACAGTATTCAGACCACATAAGCTTATAGAGAATGCTTCCATATTAATCACATTATGGTCATTTTGGAATGATATACAGGGCTGCGAAAAAGTATTAGCCACTTCTTTTTCTTTTTTTCACACGAATAACCTGAATAATTTTTTTTTAAATCTGTTTATTAATATTGATTTTATTTAGTAATGGAAAGAGCCATCCAAACTGATGTAAAAAAAGTAATTTCCCCCTAACACTTATAACTGGTTGGACCACTGCTGGCAGCCATCAGGCAATTGCAATAACTGGCAATCACTTACACCACTGTGGAGGAAATGCTTCAATTTGGCCACACTAGAAGGTTTTGGAGCATGGATGACATGTTTAAGGTCTTGCCATAGCCTGTTTATCAATTTTTAGACTTTAACTAGGTTGCCCCAAAACTTTTCTATTTTATTTATTTAGCTAATCAGGCTTCAGGTTCAAGTAACAAACTCTTGACCAACGATTTTCCTTGAAGAGTTTCTGCTAGAGAACTGAATTCATGATTTATGTTTTCGGCACTTTTATATCTGCTTCACTGTTTTGGTAAACATGAGTAGATAAGTTATTGAATGATGCTATCTTTTAAAGGGCTATTCCAAGTTATTTTATGTTTCTTTGATAAGAAAAATGAGTCACTATCCTTTTTTGTGGCTGAAAGTTAAGCCAGATGACATAAATCATTATTTTACTTTCATTGCATTGTGGTTAAGAAAAAAAACTTCGGTGATAACTGATGTTTTAGTGCCATAATGTTTGGATTGTTGTTTTTTGGGGGAAAAACCATGCATACGTAGGCAAGGCATCCACAGAAATCAAGACGTTGCCCCGCAGATATCGGCATTCACAACCTTTCACTAACCTTTTGCCTGATCATGTCTCTGAAGGTAACATCTTCACCGCTCACAGCGAGGTGCTGCATAAATCTGGACTAACTGGAAATATGTACTGAGACGACGCTCCCGCCAGGATCAGGAGTTTCTACAGCAGTCACCAAGGTGATTTTAAGCAGGGTAATCTCTCATAATTCAAGTCGGATGGATTCACCGGAAATCAAATCAGCTTCCAAGACTGTGAGCTGAGGAGGCAATATCCCGGTGCAATTCTTCATTGACCTACATAGCATTTCTTCCTGACAGTTCCCTCCCGGATCTACAGCCCCCTCCTTCCCTGCCCCGATCTCCGGGGCTTCTCCCTGCACGTTTGATGATGAGCAGCACAATATTCATCATCTCAGCCTGCAAAGAAGAAGGGGGAAAAAAAATCATGTGGATAATGGAAAATTACCAACCGATAAGGGGGGGGGGGGGGAGAAAAAAAACATATCTTTGCCAAAAATGAGAATTTGCCAGACGGTTTGCTCCATAGCTTTCCAGAAATGTAATTAGGAAATCAGAGACAATTGCAAATATGTCTTCAAAAGAAAAAAAAAAAACGATCGCTTGATTAGGTATCTAGGATTGGGTAATTTCCATCAGTGATGATGGGAAATTGGGGTGCTGCAAGACTGAGCTAAACGTGTGTGTTTGAGTGCGTGAACTCATGATGCACACACACACACACACACACACATTTGCAGATAAACACTGTTACATGTGCAGACACTTATGCAGATCCATATGCACACATAGAGACAGACAGGAGGCTTCCTCATCATTAATTCAGCAACCATCACTCTCACCATCCTTCTGCCCCTGAGAAACCCTCAATGCTTCCCGGCAACGTCCTGAATATTTATTCCTACATCCTCTCCGCGTTACTAAATGTCACTGTAAATATTTCTCCTTCTAATGAAGCCATTTCTCTCTGTTTTAGTCCTATCATCCCTGTCCCACCTCCCCTCTTTCCCCCCACACTCTCCCTTAGTGCTTGCCGCAGCTTCTGTAAAAAAAAAAAATTGGAACATCCTGGAAAACGTTTTAGATTCCCTTTTTCCTCCTCTAGCACTCTCACCGAGCGCTGTTTATCTCAGGGGTGTTCAGTCTGAACAGGCCCGAGCGTTTAATTAAGTCAGCTCAGTAGTGCCGTAGAAAAAAAAGAGCTTCAACAGTTGAGATCCACAGCTGAATTGGCTCCTTGTCTTTAGCGGTGAGTTCCCTCCTATACTGTGTCTGGAAGAGGGCAGATATCTCCCCATGGACCTGGACGTGCCTCTTCGGTGCACTGATATTGCCCATCCTACTCTACGTAACTTAGGTCTGGACCGTTCCTAAACACTAAACTCAAGGTTTCTCATCTATGGTGTGTCCATCATATTCTTAGAATCCCTCTACAAGGCCTAATTAGAGGGAAAGCTGTCCAGAAGTGATCCAAGCCGATGCCAACCACTGGAGAACAAGTCCATAAACATGTGCTGTAGTGGTTTTGGAGCCTTCTGCTGGGAGCAAGATGACTGACTGCCATGCCAACTCTTTTGCCACAAGTGACCAACGGACCAGAGAGTGAAACATCATGCACCACAGAGGACGTTACGTTAAGACATCATTTTGACCTCCTTTCAGCATAGGCCAGCGCCATGGACTGTAACTTTGTGGGGGAACGTTGAAGACAGCATCCGTTGCCAATGAGGAAACTGTCACCATAATACACTCAGCTGTCACTTTAAAAGGTTCATGTCCCTTACCCCAAATCTTCAGAGTGTTGGCTTCACCTTGTCTAGGTAGCTAAACGCATTGAGCGGCTGCCGTATATTTGACTGATTTGCTTTTTGCGCTAACCATTATTTGAACAAGTGTGCCTACTAAAGTGATGTAAGTGTGTTTTTCCAAACATGAGTGCTCCACTGTTCCCTCTTTGTTTCACCCCAGCGTGCACCACCCATCACCAGCTCCCTGCAGAGGTTCCCGGCAGAGCAGGGACGTTTTGTAGCGTCTACTGTTTCCTGTGTCCTCTCACAGACCTCTCTGTTGCAATCAGAAGAATGCAAGCTCCCCCTCCAGTTTCTGTTTGCTTCTCCATCTGCACTTTTTTCCCCTCCGGTTTCTCACAAAGTGCACACCAATTCCACCTGGGATTACAGCACATCGACAAAGTTTGAAGGTGTGTCATTTGTGTCAAGGAATTTGCCGGAGTGTGTGTGAAATGTTATTTGCCCAATAGTATTCAACAGCAGCCACAAGTATGAAACAGGTATAGCAACTGCTTCACTCTGAGAGCTCTTTTAGCTCCTACTCATGTGCATAATAATCCCTCACTATGCACCTCTTATGTATGGTAGTTGTCATGGAGTGCTCTTAGAGGCTTTCCCCACCATACGACAGATCATCCTTGCTATATAAAGCAGCAGCTTGCTGTCAGGTGTTGTCCCTGTAAGCACACCATGGTTCAGCCTCTCCTGAAGAAGCCTGGCCTTGACCAAACTGTTTTAGCACATTTTAGGCCTCTCCAAACCGCTTTTATTTCTAAGGTTTTAAAGAAGGTTGTCCTTTCCCAGGTCAAGCCCTTTTTAAATGAGCAAAAGATTGTGGAAGTTTTTCAGTCAGGTTTTAAATCTCAGCATAGTAGAATATGTTTTAGAGGGAGTTTCTAATCGCATATTCAGAGCAAATGATTCTGGTGAATATGTTCTTGGTTTGCTTGACCTAACCACTGCCTTTAATACAGTGCACCACCATATTTCATTATCTCGTTTACAGACCCAACTTGGTTTAGTGATATAGAATTAAAATGGTTTAGGTCTTATTTTATCTGTCTTATCAGACAGAACAATGGCTGTAAACTTGGCTGATTTGAATCCTCATCCACTCCTCTACATTGTGGGGTCCCACATGGCTCCATCCTTGGTCCCTTGCTTTTTTCTTTATTTGCTTCCATGGGGTTTGTCGACACGATGCCACCAGGTGGATCAGTGCGGTCAGGTTGGCACGGGTAGTGGAATAAACAGTGTTGGTATCAACAAACAAACAAAAAAAGAAAAGGTCAAGCAGCTTTAAAGTCCTCAGTTTCCGTGTCCTTTTTATTTTCAATTTAAAACAATCCAAAAAGTGCATGGAGGTAAAGCAGTCAAGGTTTTAACCTGTAGCAGAGAGCAGCAGAACAGCAGGTGACACTCCAAACCTAACTCTCCCCATGAATCAACAAGATGGCTTTTAAAGGGGCCACACCCAACTAGGCAAAACCACTTAAAACCACTAGGGGTGTACAAACATTAGTTCTTTTAAAACCCTTGTAAAATTCCTCCATAAAAAACCCACCAATAATTATGTAGAAATAAACCTATCAATTAAATAGACAAAATCCTAAATCAAACATAATTACAATAAATAATTCTCCAACAATTCTAAAACCAAACTCCCCCCTGCCTTCTTCACTCTTGGTCTGGCCTGGAAGGTTTCAAATAGGTGTCTGGTCTCTGGAGAACCCTTTTGCCAGACATCTGGACACAAGAAGAAGGATAGAAAAAAACAAACACATTAAACCAGTCTAAAACCCTTTAAATCATACCACATACACTACACAATAACACGATATTACCAAAATCACATTTCTAATTCTTATTTCTACAGGCCGGAGCCCTAATGATGTGCAAATTAGTAAATAACTTCAAAGTGCAGCGTGCTTTCAAAAGTGCATGTGCATGTTCCAGCGTTTCAGGCAAGGTGCATGTGTCTACTTCTCCAGTAATGAACCAGGTCTTCGTTACAGGGTTCAATACTCGTTAAACATGGGATCTCCTTTCATTTTTATGCTGACGACAGTCAGATATACATGTCAATGAAAAAAAGGAGCCTTTTCGATCAAACCCCTAATATTGTGTCTTGAAGATATTAAAACATGGATGGCTTTAAACTTTCCACATCCCGAGAGCCAGCTTCTGTAGCCAAGGATTAAACCGCCAAGGTCCCTGCTCTCAACAGCCACCCATCACACAACACACCCGACCCCTTTGGCCCTTCTGTGAGGTGGTGAGCCCATTGGAAGGGTGATCCATGTGTCCTCTTCAGGCTATGCCGACCAGGCTCCATGGGTGGAAGCCTGGCCATCAGGCGCTCCCCAGCGTGTCCCATCTCCAGGCCTGGCTCCAGAGTGGGGCCCCGGTGGCCCACGTCCAGGTGAGGGAACATTGTTTCCAAATAGGTTTTTCTTCATAAGTGGGCTAAACTTCATCTGGTCCCTCACCTAGGACCTGTCTGCCTTTGCCTTTTGCAGCTACTGTTGTTTCAAAGTGCTTTGTAAATTAAGTACGAGTAGTAGTACTAGTAGTAGTAGTCAAAAATGTTGCCTTTAAGCTTTGGAGTTGTTCAAGAAAATATCATTAATAATGCACAAGTCTGGCCGTCGTGATCCCAATGCACTTGTGACTTGGGTATGATGTGGCATGCAAAAGCCTCACGTTTTAGCTCATAAATCCAGGGGATTAACCGTTTTATATGAAAGCAGCACGCGAGACCTGTGACTGACTCTGTGCAACTTGCTTTGGATAGTATGACAGCAGGATTGCCTTGCTGTACCCAGTCATTTGGGGAAGCAAGGCTGAAAATACCCAGCATTACTGTGCAGCTGCAATCAGAAAATGGACCAGATCCGTGAAAGCGTGGTTTGACCTATCCCCCAGAGGGTGGTAACAGATTTGATTATCATAAAGAAGAAGTCTTTTGTGCTTAAGCCTGGAATAATTCCTCTGTTTGGAGGAGGCAATAAAATATTTTTTTTAGAGAATGACAAGACAATCTTGGTCATAAGTTCCAAAAATAAATGCAGCTTCCTTAACACAGAAAACATAAGCGTACCAATCAATAACATGTGGCTTATTGATTTCATGTACTTTAACAAGAGATGAAGAAATCTTAAAAAGGACATCTTAAAAATTGTCCGTGAGCCAGTTACCAGAAGAAAAAAAAAATCAGCCCGCTCTGTTATGTTAGTAGTTTCCTCTGCCAGCTGCTTATTTTGTTCATCTGTAGGTTCAGATGGAGGACACTTTATGTCTCATGAGTAAGATTTATGTCTGTTTGTCCATTCGAACCCAGATAAAATACAGAAGAACAAAAACTAAACAAGATCCAATTAGACTGGAATAACACTAACTATGGAAAAGTAAGGCACCAGTTCCACTGACTAAGGTCTCCAGTCTTGCAAAAGTATTTTGACCTCTTTATTTTAGTCCACTCCTGTTGGAAATCCTCAAACAGAAATTGCTTGAGAGAAGATCTCTGAATATCAATTTTCAAGTTTCCCCACAGATTTTCAGTTGGATTTAGGTCTGAACTTTAACTGGGTCATTCAAACGCATGCATAGGCCTTGATCAAGCTCCTTCCTTTGTAGCTCCGGTGGCATGGCAGGGTTGTTATCCTTGGTAGGAGTTGAACCTCTATGTCAGTCTCAAGTCTTTTGCAGTCTCTGATATATTTTCTTCCAGGATTGCCGCATATTAAGGTCCTTCCATCCTCCCATCAATTCCCACCAGCTTCCCTTATCCCAATGAAAGAATCTCTCCCAGAGCTTGATGGTGCCACCACTCTGTCAAACCATGGCAATGGAGGCTTTAGGGAAATTGACAGTATTAGTTTTGCATGTGGGCCAAAAAAAAAAAACAGCACAGTGTATTTTGGTATCATCAAATTTGTGGATTGCTGGACTGATAAATTCTCCTGTCATAAGGGCTCCTCACCTGAGTTATGTGCAGGCAGTTTAGGAGGACAGCTATATCATGGTAGGTTTGCAGTGGTGCTATAGTCTTTCCATTTTTGGATAATTAAGCAGCTCTCTATGGGATGTTGAAAACATTATAACTTAACGTGGCTCTAGATGTCTCCAAAACTTTTGCCATGACCCTGAATTAAATACAAATGAATGCCACACCTTTTAGGTCTTCATTTCTAAAAAGAAAATGTAATTAACCCATATGTCCATTCCCTCCCACCGCACAGTTGTATTGTGTTCGTCTATCACATATAATCTCAATAATATTCATTAACATAACCTTTAAGTGATTTAATAACAAGTTGGAATAGTTCAAAGATCATAGGGGCATTTTTGTAAGACATTGTACAGCCCCAATTTAATATCTGCGGAGAATTATTGGAAAGAAAAAAACCTTGGCAGTATGTCTGCAGAATTATTTCTTTGTGAGAAGATTCCATCCCTCATGACTTACTCAGTGCTAATCATCAGTGATAGCGTAGCAAGAATTGTTTCCTTTGTGCAGCGAAGGTCGCCGTTATTAGAGGGCAGAGTGATGAACAGTCTGGTAGCATAGCTCGTCCTCATGCAGGAGGCCAACTCTTAGTTAGAGACCCATAAATAAGATGTTTTTTTGTCAATGATGCTCCACATCACCTCTTACACTGAAGTTTTATTGTCGGTGGGCGAGGTCGATACGGTCACAATAATGTGTCTGCACGACCAACCAAAGTGACGTATGTCTCTTGGTGCCACTGTGAGCCCCTCCGTAGTCCTTTCTATTTTACATCTGTGGTCCGTCAGGTCGCTTCAAACTAACATGTAACCGACTTTTAAATACAGTTTATATTTGGGGTAAGGTTCCACAACAGGAACAAGTACGGATCAACGGGCTGATGCACATCTAGGCTACTTCTACCAGGGAATGAGGGGGACTGTCATAGACAGATGAAAACAATGACATTTACATTAAACTTTGTTGGTAAGTGGACAAAGAAAAAATATTTAATTAGAGCGGATGACTTTGACCTCAAGAAGCAGAAAGCTCTGTAGACTGTTGGACTGGAAGGGCTTTAGATTTGTAGACCAGGGTGGTAGTCTCATTTTTTTTTTTGTGTACATTCATGTTTGCTTCGCTAGAGCTTTCCATCGTCCTCAGTCGCGTTTGCAGGGTTTCTACACAAGATACCAAGGTTGTGGTTCTCAAGTGGAAGAGGTCAAGTTTAATAATCTCAATGTTTTGTTAGGATGAGAGACGAGGTTGGAGGCGGAGCTGGATTTGGATCTATGTGCTTCTCTGGAATGTCATGAAGAATGAGCTGTGGCAAAAAGCAAAGCTGTTGCTCTTACAGGACATTCTATGCTCCATCTTTCACCTCATGAGATATGGATCATGATTTAAAAAAAAAAAACAAGATCCTGTATAAAAGCAGGTGAAATGAGCTTCCTCTGTAGGGTGGCCTTTTGTTCATCATCTAGTGGAGTGGTTTGAGGTGGTTCATGCATCTCATCAGAGTGTTTGCCGGCTGCCTCCCTTTGGAGGTTTTCCCACTATGTCCTACCAGAAGGAGACTCTAATGCAGAGCCAGAACCCGTTTGAAGGAACTATGTTCTCCCTGTCTTGGGAATGTGTCGTGGTTCCCCAGAATGAGCTGGAGAGTCTGGGTTTGCTTTGCACTTGTTTCGCCATAGACGGACGGACAGAGGGATGGATGGACGGATGGATGAAAGAATTATTAAAGACCTACCTTTTTGTTTTTGCATATTCCTAATTTGATATGATGAAATCTGCTGTCCTCTTTTGCAAAAATTCAATGAGCCTACCCCAACTCCTCTAACCCAGTATATAAATTTGAACAGAAGCTATGAAATCCTGCCTAGATCCTTACCTCAGAAACCGACGTCTCAAACAGGCGTCAGACCTGAAGCTTTGAGTCTCCCCCTGACTCATTTACGCTGGCGAATAAAGGGCAAGTTAATGAAATCAAGACAGCTGCTCACAGGAGCCGTGCGATGTCCGCTTTTGTACCAGAGCTAATTATTCATCAGGGCCGTAGTAAAGATTAGCGTGGATATATACGGAGAACCAAATCCTTTAAATGGCTCTTACATTGTTCTCCTTACAATCCCCCACCCTCATTTTAGATATGCCGCTGCCGGGGCCCCCTTGTGAAATGACTCTAAACCATTGTTCCTGTTTTATCCTGATGACACTGAAGACTTGTTAGAGCTGCCTTTGATAGAGATGCCCGGCAAAATCTCAACACTGTGTTATCAGCGAGACAGAGAATTACTAAGGCTGGTATGAGAAGAAAGCCACTCGATCCTCTGCCTTCATCTCTCTTTGGGAATAAAAAAAAAAGTGATAATAACAACATGCAAGGATTGCAGGCTTATCTTTGCTCCATTGAGCCACAAAAACTTTTTTTTTTCTTCTTCTCCAAGCGGCGCAGATCTCAACACGAAGCCCTCTGTATTTACCATGTAAGCCTTTTAAAATGACAAAGTGGCACTTGTGTTTTCACCGAGCGACACAGCCATTCGCTTATTCCTAGGTCTGAATACGCAGTACATGCAGATTATTATTAATAACCTCCTGCAAAGAAGAGCGAGGGAACAGTTTAATCAGTGCACTCGTTTCTAAACTCAGCTGTGCACTCAGAGGCACAGCTGAGCTGAAGGAGAACGGAGCAGCGTGTGGGCCTCCTTCTCGGCTCTGCTCACCGGCTCTGATGCCCCCTTCAGGGCAGACGGTTGTTAACCGTGGAGGTCAGCGGCCTGGAGATCCTCCGCTTATTGCAGGCAATTGAAACCAGTCCAGAGCTCCAGCATGTTTAAGCCTTCAGGCGGCGAGGGAGTGTTTGAAAAAGGAGAACGGGGTGTGGGGGGGGGCGGGAATTGTTGTTTTTAACTTTCAGTTCCTGTTATGGGAGTTTCACAATGAGATGAGCACGTGTTTTTTCAGAGGCTCTTCTGTGCTTTTCAGGAGTTATGGAGAATCAGAAACCTTGTGTTGGAAGAGAAACACAAGAGACATAATTTCCCCCCCCCCCCTTTACTTCTTGATTTATTGGTCTGGTGTCAGGTTTTACCATACCATCTGATGCTTAATAGTCTTTTCTTTGAGCGTTTTTTTCCCACCTGGACATTGATATCAGAATTTAAGTGACTAACTCCAGCGCGGCCAGGATGAAAGCGCGCTTTAGTTTCCTGGAGTCCGACACAAGGTACAAGTTAAAAGGCTCTGCGTTTACTCTCGGGCACATTTTGCACGATGTAGCTGATACCCTACCCTGACCTTAGCTCTGAGAGGAAACCCGAAAAGTGAATGAATTTGAAATAACATAATTCCCGCCATGTGTACTCGGCTTGCTCCCTCGCTCCTTCTCTACAGCCCTTGAGCAGGTGCACCTGCTTCCTCTTAAAAGAACTTTCACAAGAGAAACAGCAAATTGAAACCAAGGCTATATTTATGGATTTTTACCCCCCCATGCCAACCATGGTGAGATGCTACCGTGGCCTGTGAGGCATTCCCAGCCAACATGGGTCTGTGGGCCCTATGTAGAGTTTACTCAGGGTACATGGGTGCGGCTAAGTAGATAAAAAGTGAGCTCACAACGGGCTTCTTTTATCATGTTCACTAGACTATAAACCCATATTAGAAAAACCTTACGGGTTCCTTATTTAAGTTTGAGATTAGTCTCAAATGGTTATTAAGAAAATCTGTTCAAATTGTCCAACATATCAACGGTTCATATTCATCCCATTTTCTACTCAGTTATCCTGATTAAAACCTATGTAGGCACTTAACTTACTCACATTCCAGGCATACTAGGATGTGAAGCCCCAGAAGAGGTGTGGTGCCATGTTAACTTCCTACGTGGGTCTGATGCAGGACAACTTCCTGTGTCCTTGAGGTATTGCCCACTTTAAACTGTTTGTAGTCGCCCATTTTGCTGGGTTCTCCACAAGAACCTGATTGGATCGAGCCTCCGCGGATATCATGCCATGCGGATGTTGCAATTTTAGTAGCTACAGTCTGCTGAGAAAGAGAGAAAGATTTAAAGTCCAGGCAAAGTGCACTGAATCGCCCAGGGGACCGTACAGCAGCACACCGGTGACATTGACATGGTCTGCCTATGGGACTGCACGTGTAAGCTGCACTGACGTGACCTTAACGCACGTCTTAATATTCTTTATCTCGTGGCCATATCCGAGCTCCTCTGTAGTTGGAGATTGAATCAGAGGCTTCCCTGATATCCTTATAAGGCTTCCTGAGCGCGATCCTGCCGCATCGCCCAGCTCTTTATCATACGAGGATATCAAGCAGGAGGGAGATTGTCGGTGAACGGATCCAAACCTGGCCGGTAGATCTCATTGAGGATGAGCGCGCTTTATGCTCGCTGGGTGTTTCTGGTGCATCCAATAAAGGCTGCAGGCTGACAGCGAGCGAGCGGCCGGGCAGCTGCGCTAAAATCTGCATATCGATGGCAGAGACGCACACGCGCCAAGAAAACAACCGCGCGCACATCCGCGCTCTCATCTCGCTCTTCGCTCGAGAAGGGGGCGTGTGGGACTGGCACGGACTCAGACCCTCCCCTCATTTGCATCAGTCAGTGGAAGAAGCTGAGAACGGCGGCGCGCGGAGGAGCACGGACCCGGAGGGGGAAAGTTGTTTTACGAGATTATTTTACTTTTCTTTGCCATATAGGCGTCCTGCCGCTGCTGAAACGTCCAAGAGCTGAGCGTTGTCCCCGCCTCTCGGTAGTCAGGGTTTGAGCGGTGACAGCGCGCTGAATGGGAGCTGGAGAGATCAGCTCTCAGCACGGGGAGAGGACTTGTCTGAGCGCCGAGCTGAAGAGCCGCTCTCCGGGCTGCGGCTGTGCGTCTTTACGCGGGGCTGGCCCGGACTCTGCGGGCGGTTCGAACTTGGGGAGGGAGTAAGTTTGGCTCGCTTTTGGAAGAGCTTCTGTCATTTTGAAAATAGAAAAAAAAAAAAAGAAGAAATCGGAGTAAAGCCTGCAGGATCGCGCACTTTGTTCTGTTCTGCTCTATTTGGAAGCGGCAAGATAGGAGAGCTGGATGCCTGCCGACGGTCCGCGATTCATCAAGACGCAGGTGAATCCAGATGTTCTTGACTTCATCTCAAAGGCTGAAAAAAAGTCAAAGCGGAGCGCTGTGGAAGAAAATATTGTTTTTTTTATTATTCAGAATCCCATGAAATTGGCTGTTTTGACCAAATTCGAATCGCAAATATCCCCTTTGTTCTGCGTTTTATTAGAAGTGCAAAACGGTTAATATTAAAGGTATTTTTTTTCCCATTGTTGTACATCACAATTTACAACGTCCCGGAGCTTTGTATTGTATATCAGGCTCCCAGGTCCCTTGTGTGCATTGTGATCCAGCAGTAAACGACTGCAGGCTACTGAGATACGCTTTAATTGATTTCCTCTAAATTTCAGAGCGCCGGTTTAATGGTGTCACGGTTGTAGGGCAGGCTTTAACAAACAGAAGTACTGGTGCTTAAAATAAAAGCTAAAAAAAGAGAAGGGGAGGAAAAAAAAGAGAAAATAAATGTAGCACTCTAGCTCCAGAGCAAGAAGAAAAAAATAAGGAACATGTGATCCACTTCCACGGGAGTTATAGGGAGGGTATTTAGAAGGATTCAGGAGTCACAAAGGGGAAGTTTTGTTGTAATCATTCCAAACAACAACTGGTACGGCACTTCTTGTGGAGGGGGGGATTCCTATGAATAAATAGTCTGTTTATGGTTGTCAACATGTTTTTTTATATATATATATGTATACATAGCTGGCCCGTGGCCCAGACGAAGAACGTCCTGTTGAGTCATTACATCTTCCATCGCTGTCTGGCTCCTTTTTTTGTGAGATAGGATAGTGGGAGGGAGGAAAAGGAACAGAGAGAGAGAGAGAGAGAGAGAGTAGGAGAGAGAGAGTGGGAGAGAGAGTCCTGTCACTTAACGAAGCGATGTTGCTCAGTGGCTCAGTGTGCAACTCCGCTTACGTATAAGGACCCTTATAGACACAGGTTGGCTATAATCAAGCCAATCACTATTCCCCTCTCTGAGCGCATAGACGCAGTAAAAGGTGCAGAGCGCACGCATTAATAAAGCAGTTTGCAATCTCCTTGCTTTATTTTTATTTTTATTTTTATTTGTGCGCTCCACAGCCAAGGATTATATCCATCCTCCAACGGAGTAAGGACGCAAGGTGGAGGGGCGGAGGACTCTCATCTTTCGGCGTCTCCGGAGTGGAAATGGCAAGGCGGGCGCTGGAGAGAGGAGAGCAGCCGGCGCAGGAGAGGAGACGGAGCCGGAGCTGAGAGACAGGATGCCCGCGACCTGAGCGCTCAGCACATTGATTCAACTTTTTTTGTTTGTTTGTTTTTTTGGCTGCAAAACTACATATCTGTTTTGTTTTGTTGAACTATAAAGAAGAGACATTAAATACAAAGAAGAAGAAGAAGGAGAAGAAGAAAGCGTCTTGGTGGATTAAAAACAAAAAAAAACATCATCATCATTATTCTTTCTTTCCTGGAGTGCTTTTCTCAGCTTTTTAATTTTATTTTTTATTTTGGAGGAGACAAAACGAGGATGCATTGTGGATTAGTTTTTGTCCTGTTCATAGGATTCTTCCTGGCGCTCGAGGCTTTTAAAAACGGTGAGTGTGACATCTGATATCTGTATAAATAAAGCTTTTTATGTACCCAGCAAAGCCACTAATCCCGCTGTTTTTCTTAAAGATTAGCCCCCTCTGATCTGCGCTGATCTTTGGGCAAACTCTGACTTCTACCTGAAAACAGCCTAAAGCAAACGCTTTGTCGTAGTGCAGTGCTTCAACTTAATGGAGTTTGAAAAGCAACGTTTTCCTTCAAACTTGGATTTAGAATATTTGTTTTTATGAAAATATTGCAAAATGTTGCATCACCAAACTTTAAGCCTTTAGTAAAACATACTTTTCTTTAATTAAAGATTAATAACGCTCCATATTACAAGCTAATAAAGATAATACTTACTGATGCACTGTATATATCAGTTGAGATAGAGTTAAGAAAAGTCAACCTGCTTTGTGTACATTAATAGATTCAAGCAACGAGTACTTTTTTATTATTTGGAACCAAAAAAAAAATCAAAAAGCTCATGTTGACGGGAGATGCTTTTATAAATAAATATATAGCTGTAAAAAAAAAAAGTGGGCCTTTAAAAATAGACTATGCCTATTTTTAATGATGAAACGCGCTGTCAGGATGAGGGAAGTATGGCGGAGCAAGCTGCAGATCAGCGTGACTTCAAAACCAAACTTTCCAGAGACGCGCCTGTGCGCCCAGACTCGGGTTGATGTATGCCTCCCGTCCAAACTCCTAACTGTAAGCTTGTCTGAATATTAAACTCAAAGGCGCTGCGCCTCCATCTCCGTCTGGAGGTCGCTGAACCACACGCGCGTGGCAGAATGGAGTTATCTAATAGAGATACGCATTCATAATAAATTATTTGTTGGCCTAAATTTTCTCTTTTTTAAATTATTAATCTCCGTTTTTCAATGAGCAGCACGCGATGTTGTCTATTGGAAATATATGCAGAGCTTTAATTATACGATTACAATCGGTGTGTGTGTGTATATATATATATATA